>NC_133372.1:10574096-10809096 GCF_049309525.1 Garra rufa
AGTCAGAAATAACAGTTTTGATCTGATCATCTTAAATCCTCTGGGTCTGAGGGCAGATTAGAATGGAGATTAATCCTAATGAACATGCTGCTACAATTTAAACAATTACTTTAAAGTTATTTAAACAGTGTATTTCTATATAACTCCAGCAGCATGCATCCTCCTTTAGGTCAGGACTGGCGAAGGCAGCGCGGACAAACGCTTAGCTCCCTCACATGTCTATAACAGGAACATCAGATGGTATGACATAATATGTCGTTATTGCGAGAAAAATATGTCGTTTTAACGAGAAAATTATGTCGTTTTAACGAGAAAATTATGTCGTTTTAACGAGAAAAGATCTCGTTTTAACGAGAAAAGATCTCGTTTTTACGAGAAAAGATGTCGTTTTAACGAGAAAAGATGTCGTTTTAACGAGAAAAGATGTCGTTTTTACGAGAAAAGATCTCGTTATAACGACATAGCTGAGTGGGAAAAAAATTAAGTGTGCGGCAGCAATGCGTCACCGTACATAATACACCTTTTAATGATAAAAAATATTTATTTTAAAAGGAATAATTGTAATATTGTTAAAATTATGAAATTAAAACGTTTATATTATACAATTAATTATTAGAATAAAAAAATAATGAATATTATAAAAGTAATACATTTAATAATAATTTCTAATATAAATATTAGAAATATTTGAAGTTTTAAATAAATATGTAATGTGTCTTTCAAGTATAAATAATAAATGGCTTTAATGTATTATGAATGAACAAACAATCAAAAAAAATAAATTATAAATAAATTCATCTAGATTAATAAATGCTTTAAAAACAAATGCTGTTCATTGTTAATTCATGCCACCTAATCCAATTATTAAAGGGTAACAAATTGCACCTGTGTCATTTAAAAACAGGAACGTGTACAAAAGAAAATGCAGTCCATACAACTTTGCATCAATTAGAATCAGAGCAAATCTCATTATTATACAATGACTATAAAAACCAGATTTCCAGCTACAAGCAATTTGTCTTTCTGGAATGTATGATCATTACAGCCAAGCAGAACATATACATTAAAAAATGTGACACAAGGGTACATATTTTTGAAACTGAGATTTATACACTGAATAAATAAGCTTTCCTTTGATGCGTGGTTTGTTAGGATAGGACAATATTTGGCCAAGATACAACTATCTGAAAATCTGGAATTTGAAGGTGCCAAAAAATCTTGTAAATGTGTCTAAAATGAAGTTCTTAGTTGTGCATATTACTAATCAAAAATTAAGTTTTGAAATATTTACGGTAGGAAATTTACAAAATATCTTCATGGAACATGATCCTCACCTAATATCCTAATGATTTTTGGCATAAAATAAAAATCAATCAATAATTTTAACCCATACAATGTATTTTTGGCTATTGCTGCAATTATACCCATGCTACTTAAGACTGGTTTTATGGTCTAGGGTCACATTTCTTTTTTATTTGATTAAATGTACTGTTATGTAGAGCTTTTTTTTTGCTTTTAATCAACATTCATCACTTTTTGCTTTATAATTAAGCTGATCATAATTAAAAGTCTACTGTGAAACATTTACCAT
The DNA here is from genome assembly GCF_049309525.1 of Garra rufa. Lineage (NCBI taxonomy): Eukaryota > Metazoa > Chordata > Actinopteri > Cypriniformes > Cyprinidae > Garra > Garra rufa. The sequence goes on from NC_133372.1 coordinate 10,575,688, forward strand.
TCTTTCTCTCTCTTTTTCTCTAGGTTGTAAAGCTTTCTGAAATTGTATCGTTGGCCAAAGAGGCCCAGGTTGATGTCAAGTTCCAGCTGCCCATCTAAAAGAGCAAACCTACAAGCCACATCACTATTCAAACCATCTTATATAAACTGAATCTAAGCCCACCACTTGAGCTTGTGTTGTCTCAGACCTCCAGTAGAGTTCTCTCCACAACCCGTGTCCTGGTCAAGCTTCTTTCATCTCTGGTTTCTGTCTCTCTGTGCTTCCCCGTTCCTTCTGTCTCATCAGTGCTTTCAGATTGTAAAAGCACATGTGTATCTGCATGGTGCAACTCTCATTTCATGCTAACCAACCTCACCCAGTGCAGAGCCCATCAAATCCCTCCACTAACATACTGTTGGGTTTTTTGGTTCCATTGATTTAGATGGGGTCAGTGTTACTGCCTACTGTTGTTTGTATCGTCAATGTCATTGTTTGTTTGATTTCTTAAGTGGAGGACGTATTTATGTGGGACTGTATTTATACTGTTGAGATGTACTTGGAGATCCGCCTCTTTGGATAAAGAATGTCTCGGACACACTGGTCCTATCTTTCACCACGCATATATACGCACAGTATCATTAAAAGAAAATCCCACCCCCTTGTTCTTCATCCCTCTCTCACCTCCTTCTGTTTTCCGGCGGGAGCGAGTGCCGCTGCAGGATGTCTTCTCTGTTCTCCTGAAGAGAAATGCACCATTTCCCTTTTAAGTAAACGCACAAGCACTCACAGGGAATATGTGTGTTATTGGTGTTCTCTCAGTCTGACATAGAGCCACCGGTGCAGCGGCTGCAGAAAACAATAAAAATACTGAAGCGTCTCAGAGGATGATGTTTGATTGCACTCAAAGGCTGTCACTGTCTATTTTTGTAATGTAGAACATGTGCTTCTTTGGCAAAGCAAGTCCCTTGGATCATCTTTCATGTTAGAGTGGGTCCTGTAGTGAGAATTCAACTTTCTATAAAGGAAAGTGCACTGAATGTGGCAGCTCACAGTTGAGGTCTGTAATACCCCAGCCATCCAGCAGCATTCCTGTTCATCTCAATAGCAGATTCCCAGCTGGTGCAAGACCTCCTAAAAGTATGATTTATGTTTAAAATGTTAGATTTATGTCTAAAATATCTGAAACCACACTTGGTAAAATTATAAATGTCTTGCTTCTAGCATCTGACTAAGGCTGCATTTCACTTCTTAGATTGATTTAGTCCAGGGTTTGACATCATAGATTATGACATACTGTTGGATAGATTAAAGAATGACATTGGTATTCAGGAACAGGCATTAAGATGGTTTAGATCAGTTCCTAGAGGGCCATAGCCCTGCAGAGTTTCGCTTCAGCTAATAAAGTCCTTCAAGCCTGATTGAAAACTACACAGTATGTATTTCGGAGCAGGGTTGGAACTAAACTCCAGAGGCCTCATTTATAAAATGTTGCGCAGAAACCATCCTAAATTTAATATTACGATCATCTCTCAAATATGTGTAGCTGTGATTCATAGAATGAGCGTACATACAAAAAACGCACATACACTGTAAAAAATGACAGCGAATTTAACGGTAAAAAACTGTAAAAATTATACAGTAAAACCTGTGAAATGGTTAACGGGAAGTTCCACTTCTATATACGGTGAAAAACTGGGTTGGACATTGCATTTAATTTTACGGTAGTATACCGTTTTTGGAAGTGAAAAAGAAACCGTAATACCCGTAAATTGACATTCCCAGAATTCCCTGTATTTCATTTTTTTATTTGATATTTTTTTGTTGTTGAAATAACTTCATCTTCATATAACCATTATATGAGTTACGGTTTTTAGTATGAAATTACGGTATTTACCTGTAAATTTAAGCGAAAACCTTAAAATGTAAAACATTGCTACCGTATTTTTTACGGTAAAATTCTGGCAACCACAGCTGCCAGTTTTTTACCGTAAATTTTACGGATTTTTTTTTTACAGTGTACGCGTCTTAAATGTGAATTTTATGAATCACAAATGATCTTAAACTTACGCGTAACTGAATGGTTTCAGCTCTCTGCCTTGTAAACGACTCCTAATTAACGTTATTATCATAAAAGATCGCCATCATCAACATTCTTTAAAGAGGTCATCGGATGCCCATTTTCCACAAGTTGATATGTTTCTTTAGGGTCTTAATGAGAAGTCTATAACATACTTTGGTTAAAATTTCTCAATGGAAGTGTAAAAAACACTTTTTACCTTGTCAAAATCAGCCCTTTTAGAGCAATCTATTCTGTTGCATTTTCCTTTAAATGCTAATAAGCTTTGCTGGCCCCGCCCCTCTCTGCCTTGGGATGACAAGCCTTAACGTTAATGTTTACTTTAGCAAACTTGCTAACCAACACATTATTAAGAAAGGCCATTTGCAAAGATGCAAAAAAAAAATCCTTATACTGACTTCTGCTGCATCACGAATGATTCGCACGAACATAGATGCATATGTAGATCGGGATCGTCGCTTTCCTTTCAAAAACGAAAGTAATGTTAATCCTCTGCGTCTTCAGCAGCTCAGATGTTGGGAGTAAATGACTGCTATGTTCATTATTACAGCCAACAACAACAACAACACCTCAATCACTCAATCAGAGACAATCTTGTCTTCCCCTGCACCTGAGTCACACAATGATGATCCGAGTCGGACTGTTTCAGCTCGGTGAGGGCGGGTCTAAGGTAAGGCCTCATGTCAATCAACTATCTTGGGAGCAGCCTCTGTCAGTGTGGTTAAAAAGGGGATATTAAAAAAATACCACTGGGTGGATTTTTATCATTGTAGGGTGGTTGTGTATACAAACTGCCAACACACATTAATGTTCAAACAACGAGTTTTGCATCCGATGACCCCTTTAATTTAGAACGGCGAGCTGCAAGAACAGCTTACAATTTCAAAAACCTGCAGCGCTCCAACAAGAAAAAAAATACATCTGCTCGGACCCTGGTGTGATGCTAAACACTTTGATCCTATGCCATATTAGCTTATTTTTAGTCAATATATATATATTTAAGATTTTTATTATATTTATTTATTATAATAGGACAGATCAGACGTGGCAGGAAGCGAAGTGGGAGAGAAATAGGGGGCGGGTTTGGGAAAGGTCCTCGAGTCAGGATTCGAACACGGGAGCCAGAAGCGCAACGGCGCTGTATGTCTCCGTACTGCCCACAAGGTTATCGGCGCTGACACTTGTAAAACATTTAAATGTTAGATTTATTCATTTTAATTGAATATAAAATTTCTATCCATTTGGATTATGCCATTTTAACATAACTAAAAACATGTGACGTTATGCATATATTTCAGTCATACATAAGATTTCCTAATTGTATTATGATGGGGGCAGACATTTTCTAGAGTCCTAGTTGTTCCAATCGTCTTCCATTTTGGATAATGGAGGCTACATGCTTCTGTGAACCTTCAATGCAGCAGATTTTTTTCTGAACTCTTCCCTAGATCATTGCCTTAACGCAAGTCTGTCACTGAGCTCTACAGGCAGTTATCTTGACCTCAGGACTTGGTTTTTGCTCTGATATGCATTTTCAGCTGTTAGACCTTTTCTGAGAGGTGTGTGACTTTCTAACTCATACTCATTCAAATTAATTTGCTACAGTTTAACTCCACTCGAAGTGTAGTAACATCTAGAAGCAATATGAATGCTCCTGAGCTAAATTTCGAGTGTCCCAGAAAAGGGTATGAATACTTATGCAACGGGATCTTTTCAGTTTTTTATTTTTTTAAAATTTGCACAAATGTTAAAAACCTATTTTTTGCTTTGCCATTATGGAGTAGGGAGTGTAGATTGATGTGGGAAAAAAGTAATTTAAAGTAGTTTAACATAACATAAGGCAGCAACAAAACAAAATGTGAAAAAAATGAAGGGGTGTGAATAATTTCGCAAGGCACCGTAAATCAGCATATTAAAATGATTTCTAAAGGATCGTGTGACACTAAAGACTGGTGTAATGTAATGATGCTGAAAATTAACAAAACATTTCAAATTTGTATACACACAAATTAATTTATATACACACATACTGTGCAAACAAAGGTCTTAGGCCATCAGTATTTTCACCAGCTAAAAATGGTTTTAAGACATCTTTTGCTGGGTTAGTCAGTAGGAAATATCAGTTTACATTTCCAAACATTGCTTTCACCATTAATTGTAATAATCCAGTGAGATTTTTGTTTGCACAAGGAGTCTGACAACAGCCATAGCTCCACACAGAGATCTGATTTAATCATCATTCAGTCTGTCTGGAATGACAGGAAGAATCAGAAGAAACTGAGACAGACTAAATCCAGAAGAACTGAGGCAATGTCCTTAAGACACTTCAAGAAACCAACCAAACCTCTGTTGTACTAGCTCAGGTAAATATTGATATTAGATGCAAATATTAATCGACTGATGAATCCACTTCTGTAATGATGTTGCATTAGTGCAATCAGTTGAAATCAGCTGAAATGTCATTAAAGTGCACTGTTTGGACAAACGCTTGAGAGGGGAATAGTTTGGCTTCAGGCTGGCTGTTTCAAATGCGTCATGCTTTAAATAAATTAAAACAATATATTTCTTTGCCAAGGGTGATGTACACCTATTAAACAACAGTTTTAATTTCATGCAATCTTAGAGATGTTCCATCATAGTCTCTAAAGGACTTTGCAATGTGTTTAAATGTTTATGGGAATATGTTCAGTAAAGTTTAAAGATGGGAGCAAGCAAACACATGTTGATATGGACCCTTCTGAGAGAATATGTGATGTTTTCAACTAGATGTGAATCAATACTGCGCTGCTTCATATTATTTAATTATGCCACACAGTAGTTGGCCTTATATACTGTACAACTTTGGAGGCTCTCCTCCTTGCATTCCTGGGATGAATCTGTTAATTCTTTAATAAGACATTTTTATCAGTTATGAAATGCAGTTATGAAGGTGTTTGGTGTATAATAAAATATAATTAAATGTTAAAATATATGAAAATTATTATTTTTACATCCCCATGGTATTTGTATTTCTTGTTTTAAACATAAACCTCACTGAACTGCATTAGATTTGTACTTAAAAGGCAATAAACATCTAAAATGTATCTTGAAGTATGTTTTTAACATATTCCCCTGGCAAATAAATATTTAAAACAAACATATTCTTGCAAAGCAAAGCTTCAAATGGTTGCTGAAAGTGTGCAGCTTCTCACCAGTTGTGGTGAACATGCGACGATGAAATGAATGATTGACGCCAGTTTGTCGCCCATTACCAAAGCATCAAATTTTAGTCAATACTTACATTTCCGTTGCAATGTAATACACTTCTCAGCTGTTTGGAGATATATATCTCTGTTGACAGCCAGTCGCTACTGTGGTATTTTTACTTCTACGATCGGTATAGCTCAAGTCAAGATTCACCTCAGTGGAAATGAATTTACATAATTTCCCACCATGCCGCAGGCTTGTTCATATTTACCTGTTTATTTTTGGTGGAGTGGGGCTTCTGAATGTTTTCTCGCAGCGCTGAGGTTGATACGCCCCTGAGGCTGAAATTATCCTCAGCTTTTGGAGGAGAACTTCTTCAGGGCTCTGCCTGTGAACTCATTGGAACTAAGTTGAAATGACATCCTGGAACATTTTATATTAGAGATTTGCATTTGTCTGTAATAACTTTTCAGAAAGCAATTTATGGATTTAAACCATTCTTAGAATATCAAAATGTATCATTTACTCCATTGCCCTACAAATTCCAGTGACAAAAATAGGGCCCTATGATTAACACGTTGTGGAAAACGCGGACTGAATCACAGAATCCATTAATTCAAATGGAACTTACTGTCTAAAGGCAATGGGCAAAACATGGATAAATTAATCACAAGTAGGCCTATAGCCTACACTTAATCAAACCACGATATGGACTAGTGTCTATGAGTATTCGACTGCAAAAAGACTGCTTGAAATATGAAGTCTGTCTCTGTGTGAATGAGCGGCAAATTCGTCAACTACACATACCTTACTCCTTTGGTGTTTTCAGTCTCTTCCTTCTCACTATATGAGGACAATTCAGACCATTTAATTTGCTAAAACTACCTATCGTTAAAATTCACAAACTCAAGTCTTTACTACCACCTGGCAAAATAAATGTTTGGTTCTCCTTGAAAAAATGATGACAGAAATATATCACTGTTGTATGGTAGTTCTCAAAGTAATAGCAACAGCAAAATTGATAAAACGGTTTATTAAAATATATTTTAAAAATATATATGTAATCACAATTTTTTGTCAATGTTTGCATTTAAACAGTACATTTTTACATTGTTTTTTGCCAATAATGTAAAGAAATTGTTACAATTTTATCTGATTACATTTTAAAAGATTCAGTGTTAATTAATTTGTTAAAGATTAATGCATTTATTTGATTATTACTGTTTTAATAATAAAATTGTTAAATCATAAAACAGAATGCAGAAAAAATAAAACAGACAACACAGAATTTCCACCAAAAACACACACACATTTCATAGGGCACTATTAAAACTGTAATAAATTATTAAAGTTTTCAGTTTTCACATTATCTGTCCTGTAGCCTACATTTGACTAGTTATTGATGTATTAATTATATTCTATGCATTGATACAGTCTTTGCACTTCTTCATGTTTATTATGTTTATCCTTTAGATATTTTATGCACAGTCTATTTTTTATTAATTTATTAGAATAAAATGTAGTTAAACCATTAAAACCCAATTTAGAAAAGTGTAAACTAAATCTGGTGAAATATTAATGAATTTGGGCCCTACAAATGTTATCAAATAGTTTTAAATGAATTCTGAAAATAGCAATCCTTGTAAGAACGAATGCTGTCAAATTGATTAATCACGATTAATCACATCCAAAACAAAAGCTTGTGTTTACATGATATGTGTGTGTGCTGTTTATATTTATGTATATAAATACACACAAATACATGTATATATTTCAGAAATACATATTCATAAAATAGATTAATTGTGATTAATCTGTTTGTCTAAAACAGAAGCTTGTGTTTACATAATATGTGTGTATACTGTGTATATTTATATGTATAATACACACACATACATGTATATAAAAAATATGCATAATAATATGCAGTTTGTTAATAAAGATAACGTTTATTTGAAAATTTGTGTTGGCGTTTTCGGACAGGTGAGCTCCAGATCGTCACCGGCTGTTCTGCACTGAACCCGCCACGAAAGTGTTACATTGTTCTGCCATTAGATGGCGACAAGAGTAAAGACTTTTACATTGAAAAATAAATGCTAGAAACAGAAGTTATTTTTAGTTTCAACAACAGCTTGACGCAGCAAACAAATGCACTGAGCAGCAAAATCACCCTTAACAGTTGAAAGGACATTAATGTTACGATAAAGATAATGCTTTCCTCAGCAGATATTCAAACTAATGTTTTTTTGTGAATACGAGACTGATCTGAAGAATGAATGCTGTATCACAATTGCCCAGTCCATCTCTCCCTCATAATACTCTACACATAATACAGTGAGCTTTTAACACAGTAATACAAGAAGCAACTCAATGTTCCTTCGTTACTAGTTCTGAAGTGACGTTTTTGAATTAGTAACGGAGGCCTGGGCTCAGCTGTTAAACTGTCAACTTTAAATTTGAATCCGTGGTGGAATGAAGTAATTCTGCCCAAAAGAGGGCTTTTAAAGACTGTTGTTATTTTGTTTATGTATTTACACACTTGTGCCGTCGAACTGTTGTATAAACGCAATACCACACTCTTAAACGTAAGATATGGCTATATATCGGCACGCTGTGATTACCTATGGCTGAATCACATCATATACAGCGGTCTCATGTCTACAAGTGTGATATTGCTTATATATTATGTAAACACAAGCTTTTATTTTGGATGCAATTAATCGATTTGACAGCCCTCGTAAGAACAGACTGATGCAGATATTTCACCTCACTTGCACCCCAATCCTTATAAATGGCCCTGACCAAAAGCCTCAAATTGAGCCTTTAGAGTCGACCTCTCTCCAACGCCATATCCCTTTATTAGTTATTCTCATCATATTCCCTATAGCCTTTCTCAATCCATTCATCCCTCTCTCCCTCCCTCCCTCTCTCGCCCATCTTCTCTCTCATTAGTTGTGCGGCTCTGACAGGGGTTCATAAATCTTTTGCTGAGAGAGGTGAGAGAGGTGAAGTTGAGGATGTCTCCGCACCCCTCCCACCTCACCTGCTGTTATGGAGCGATGTGTCAGGTGGTCCCTGGAGACTCAACCACCGCACATGTGCCGACTGTTTTTCTCTCTGTGCTCTCAGTTTGTCAGTTGCTGAATGAGACATGCTGCATCAGTCATGCTCCTTTCACGCTATTAAAGACACAATGTGTAACTGTTAGCACAGAGCCGCTGTTGCCCGAGGGATTTGATGCTAAAAGACTGTCTTGTAAAAGTCCTGTCTTTGAAAACACACAGGGGTGGAGTCGTTTGAAAGGAATGTTGTTGTTTAAAAGTGTCTACTTTTGTTGTACGCCTAGTTGACAGCTGGTTTCAGATTATGCTTTAAAGGCGGTGCTCAGTTATCAATTTTCCGAGGTTGAGATAGAGAGATGCTACTGATAAAAGTGTAAAAGAAACAGACAGGGTGACGTGAGTCCTCAACAAACTTGTTCATCAGTTTGAGAACTGACACTCTGTTGCCTTGGTAACTACATTTCAGCCCCCTTTTTCGACCCAACCCTCTCACACACTATTCTGCCAGGGGTGTCAATTATTTTTATCTGTATTTTGTCTTCTCCTCTTTTGACTTTCCTAATAACTCTCATCTGATTCGCCATATGGTGCATTTTTAAAGAGCATACAACATATATGATGTTTATGGCTCTCCATATATGCAAAAAGCGAAATAATAAAGTATATTAAAGAAGCATTTTTGTTTAATTCATACATAATAGAAAACCCTAAAGGAGCCTTTTGCCAAAATGAAAGTCGTGAGAGTGAGTAAATGTGATAAAAGGCCTTACAGACACAGTCTTCAAGTTAGCCTTTTTTGATGATAATATTCCATGTAAGTCCTATTTAAGCCCACAATCAGGATTTCCCCTTAAGTCTGATTCTGAAATTTTTAATTTTATTTTAAATGAATTTTAAATCTTTTCAGAACATATAATAACTTTTTAAAGTTGGTAGGAGCCAGCAGATATTAAAGATAGGCACTGTGCTCCAAGGTGGGGTGCCTCAGGGTTCAGTGCGCGGTCCTCTACTTTTCTTCACTTAAGTAACTTCACTGGGCACGATCAAAGGCACATGGGCTCTCCTACTACTGCTGTGCAGATGATGTGCAGCTCTTTCATTTCAACCTGATGGTGCCACTGTTTGAGCTTGTATCTCTGCCAGCCTTTCAAGCATCTATTTCAAACCTATGTTTAGATGAGTGTTACCCAACCCTGTTCCTTGAGGCACATCAACATTATACTTTTTTGATGTCTTCCTTAACCTGACCTATTTATTTCAGGTGTGTTCACACTGTAGTTCGGTTTGTTTGGTTCATTTGGGAAAATTATATATTTGGTCATGGTCCGCTTAGCATTTACACTGGCATTTTTGACAGCGAACCTAAAGATACCGAACCTAAAGACATAGTGATACATTCACAACCTGATTGATCAGGTTAAATGATGTATATTTTTGTGACTAAACTCACCGAACACTCCCAACAAAAGGAAAAAGTGGCGTTGCAGACGAGTACCCATTCACTGATCGGTCGAATTCAACTAATGCCGTCTGTTGGACTAATAAGTGCGTTCATTGTTGCATATGATTTTATTTTCACCACCTTCGAACTCACAAAGAGCTCATAAAAAGCACTTTACCTCCTCAATGCTCCATGTTTGCCCTCATTTTGTTTTGGATACACCGGCTCGGGAAACACTGGTTTGTTGAAGAAGCATCATCTACAGCTCGAATTGCTAAGACGGAGACTAACAAGACAGTTATGAGTTGACTCAGTTGTGTAGCTTTGCACTTTACAACATCAGGAAATCAGACCCTTGTTGTCAGCCTATGCTGTGCAGCTCCTTGTCCATCTGGACTACTGGCGATGTTTTACTGGCAGGCCTTCTAGCCAGTGCCACTAAGGCTCGGCAGATTATACAGAATGCAGCAACATGTCTGGCCTTCAATCAGCCAAAGACAGTGGCTAGCTGGCTCCCAGTTAAGTCTAGAATCAAATTTAAGGTTGTGGTGCTGGATTTGCAGAGTCTGCTACTGGAACAGCACCTCCCACAAGTATACACTCCCTCCCTCCTGCCAGCTCAGGTCAGAGAATGAGGAAGTTGACGCCTTTTTGTTTCTTTACAATGTTTATACAGTGAACAATGAAGTCACTCTCCAAAACCTTCACCCTCTTATTTCCTCTCTGGTGGAATGAACAGCCGATCTCCAAACGATACCATACTGCTGATACCATACAGCATCATCTTCTAAAGGAGACCTATTATGACCTTTTTTACAGTCTCAGGTGTCCCCAGAATGTGTCTGTGAAGTTTCAGCTCTGAATACCCCACACATCATTTACTATATCATTTTAAAAATGTCTATTTTGGTTGAAAGCAGAAACACACTGTTTTCATGCATGGTGCTTTAAATGCAAATGAGCTGCTGCTCCCCGCCCCCTTTTCCTAAATAGAACTATGCCTTTACAGCTTATACCTTGGATACTGCTAAAAAACATCTGTTTGGTTTTGATTATCATGCCTATCTTGCTGAAATCATGTGTTTTAAACCATATTAGTTTAAACTTGTGATATGGGGTTTTCTGAGCGCACACATCCGAAGCACACACACAGGAATCGGCTGTCACACGGCATGTGAGTACTAAACTAAGTTCTTTTTTATGTCATATTGTGCTTAAACTGTTAAATACACACAAGTTTTTGTTAGTTTATTCGGTTATGTCTGTGATGGTAAACAGCTGGGAAAGAAATTGCATGTTTATATTAGATCTGTGTGTCAGCGGCGTAATATGAAGTAAATAAATCAATAAATCCACTGCTCTTTTATCTCCTCTGAAGCTGGGAGCGATCTGTGGTCATCTGTGCAGCAACGACAGAACAGTTAGCATGCTTTGCTCAAACTTTTGCAATGGCGTTAGAACTGATACACCGTTGTCGCTTGCAAAAACTAGATGGTGGCGCCCTTACCACGTAACTGGGGGAGCAAATTTAACGCGCTCGTTTTTTCACATGCTTGCAGAAAAAGGCTTACCAAAACAAAGTTACTGGGTTGTTCTTTTTCACATTTTCTGAGTTGGTAGATGCACTGAGGACCCGGTTATAGCACTTGAACATGGAAAAAGTCAGCTTCTTTACATTTCTCCTCTTGTCTAGCTTGCTTCCTAGTCTTGTCTAACAAACCTGGCATTGTATTTCCAGTATTTTGTCTCTTTGACAAATTGCTGTGTTCCTGCTGTGCTCTTTCTAAAGTTGCTTTGGATAATAGCATCTGCTAAATGCATAAATGTTTTGACATAATTGCCACAATTGTTTTGTGTGTGTATGTGCGCATTTGTGATTCCATTTTGCATTACCACATGCACTACAAAACATCTTCATTATAGTTACACTAGTCGCTAATATAATTCAAACAGATTCTAATGTGATTGAGGGCTTGTATCTGAGTACACATGGGATGTGCTAATTGTTGCCATGAAGTATTTATCAGATAAACGAGAGCCAACAGTCTCCCCAGCTGGTGCGGGCCTGTAGACTGTGGGATCGCCTGAGAAATGTGTATTTGTTAGATCATACTGTGTTTGTGGGAACTGAAGGAGTCTACAGAGATTCATGTATAGTAGCAATGCTGGCAATTAGAACATGCTTAATGTTGTTACACCTGCATTATTGGAAAATATGGAGAGGCAACTATTATTTATGTGCATTTTATATAAGTAGGCAGTTATACACTGCAAAAAAGGCTGGTCTTACTTAGTAGTTTTGTCTTGTTTATAGTCAAAATATCTAAAAATTCTTAAATTGAGATGCATTTACTAGATAAGCAAAATGACGTAAGATGTTTAGTCTTGTTTCCAGGGAGAAAAACTAAATTAAGTAATTTTGCTTAAAACAAGTAAAATTATTTGCCAGTGGGGGTAAGTAAAGTATTCTTTAAGAGTATTTTACTTACCCCACTGGCAGATAATTTTACTTGTTTTAAGAAAAACACACTTAATTTTGTTTTCCCCCAATGCAAACTAGACTAATATCTTGCATCATTTTGCTTATTTAGGAAACTAATCTCAATTTAAGAATTTTTTGATATTTTGACTAGAAACAAGACAAAAATACTAAGTAAGCCTTTTTTGCATTGTATTGTTATATCAGAATCTATCGGAATCTCTCAAAATGCATATTTTTGCTCAGTTTGGGCCTCTGAAAAAATTCAAGTGTTTATGAGGCTTTAAGCTCCTATTTTCCTGACTATTATTTAATCTTTGATCATTTCATACTCTCTCCTTTGTCTGATGATTTGTGCTTTGTCCTTTGCCATAGTCACATAAGCACCAGCTTTGCACATCTAGGATTCTGCTTCGAACAGATCACATTCAGAATGAAATCTTTTTTTGTGTGATTTTGATACTTTTTCGTTTGGGCGCTAAACAGTACAGTACAGCTTTGGTTCTGCGCTTCTTCCAGACCACCTACAGTTAAACATATCATGTTCTCCAGGCCTGGTGAGGTTTGGAACGCTGATGAGGTTCATAATCACAGCAGTGTGTGCAGAACAGAGTCTGACACCTAAATCGCATCTCGCTCTCCTTGTCTCCTACTGCTCCCAGGTGAGCAATTACAGGACAGCCGGGAGCCTCTTGACACACACACACAAACACACACACACACACACACACACACACACACACACACACACACACACACACACACACACACACACACACACACACACACACACACACACACACACACACATTCTTGATCCAGCTTCTTCTTATTCTCACACACACTACTTCCATTACCAAGGAGTGAGTGAAAGAGAATGCTCTATCAGTCTGTCTGCCAGCCCGAGCGATCCATCATTTATATGGATCGAAACAGGTGAGGTGGAGTTTTTCCCCCTGTTCTGTCCTCTACAGTTTGAGCACTTCCCTTCTGCTACTGTTTACCCTCCCTGCCACACTCTCTCTGGCCCGTCCTTCACTTTGCTTTTTTTCATCGCAAACCTTGGAGAATTAGCATGAACAATGTTGTATGGATTTTCTGCTTTTCCTCTTTTCACTTTCTGTTTGTCTCTCCTTGTTAGTTTTCTTTCTCACCGTGTGTTTACTCAGCTTTTACTTTTTCCCAGTCCTGCCTTATTTTTATTCTTCTTTCTTTTCTGTATCTATTTCTATCCCCTCGCCAATTTTTTACCTCTATCCATCTCTCCCAATTTTGCCTAGAGGAAGAGGTATATCATTTTTTCTCCATTTTTAATAAAAGTGAGGATGTATTTTTGGAAAAGATTAAATATTAATTCATGATGTGTATTAATAATGCATTATTAATATCCTGTGATGGCAGAGGTCTTCTGTGGAAATTTATCAATTTACCTGGATTATTTTAGGTTGTAACCTAAAGGAAGGGGGGATCAGTGGAACACCTTTCGCAGGATGAAATACATTGTTCTTTTTATAAATATTTGCTTAATTAATGACCCAATCTACTGTTTTTGACATAAATGTGTTTAAAGTTCAGGATTAAAAAGGGTAAATGGGACAAAAAGAAAATAATGCGATGTTAATGTTATATCATGCTACTAATTCTCACTTAACTGAAGTTGCAAGGGTCTATGCATTATAGTTCATTCTTATATTTACCCCACAAGGAGGCCTTTAATATCTGGGGAAAATCATCTATTTAATCTGCAGTCCGTAACTTTTTGGGGTTAAAAATGAACTGAAATCTATTTTTGAGCAAGTACATAACCAGCCAGTCTTCAAATTTATCTCCTTACTTTAGCTGATTCACAACGGTGATCTTGTAATAATGTTTTCTAATTTGAGTGGTACAATTTGCAGGAAATTCGCACATGCTGCAGGTTTTTATGGCGGATTGTAATCCAAAAAGAATTATGTGTAAACACATGTGACTGACTTTTTCAATGGCAGCTGGTCGACTGGAGCAATTGGGCAGGGTGTACACAATTTAATATCTGCCATCTTTGCTCACAGGAGCCACACACCATGAAAAAAGATCCGTAAAATGTACGGTAAAAAACTGCAGCTATGGTTGCCAGAATTTTATCATAAAAAACACGGTAGCAACGTTTTAGGTTTCACGGTTTTTAACTTAAATTTACATATAAAACCATAATTTCATTAACTAATATAATGTTAATGTACCAACCTATTAAAGTAGTGAAATCTGTTTTGTACCTTTGTAATACACTGATAACCACCAAAAGTAGGTGGTGATGAGAATGTCACATGATGAACCAAAGCCCATCACAAGCGGTTTTTAAATACTAACATATATAGAAGGTGCACAGCGTCATTCACACAAACACCTAACACCATCATGCTAACACACATGAAACTGAAATAATGCAAAAAACATTAATTTACCAACATTAGATGTAACATACAACCCTAAGGTACAAAACTGATAAGAAAAAAACTAAGAAGAAACAGTTATTTCTACAAGAAAAACACCAAATTAAAAAAAAATCTGGGAAGTTCAAATCTTTTTCACTTCTGAAAACAGTATACTACTGTAAAATTACATGCAGTGTCCAATGTTGATTCTGAGATTTTCCGAATGCATCGAAGTTTCCCTCTGGAATCGACTCTGATCTTAGTTTTTAACAGTAGATGGCATTGCATGCTTTAGAAACAGCCGTACTCTGCTTGCTTCCAATTCCTTACACATGAACCTGAAAAACTGGATTAGTGCATCATCTCTTGGTACAAACTAAACTCAGAATCGATTCCAGAGAGAATCACGATGCATTTGGAAAATCTCAGAATTGATCCACAAATCACAATGCATCAATTTATGTCACAGCCCTACTAAAATACAATAGAGGGTTTGCACTTACGCCACAGCTTGGTCAGATACCTGGAAGCACGGCCATATTGGAGATACTCAGATATAAACAACAGCATGGATTGCACTGTTAATGTACTACTGAATACGCTGTTCTGCTAATTTATGCTGTCTAAACCATGGAAAAAACTTGTGGAAGCTGCTAAATCATATAAAGGAGGACTTAGTAAGCAGGAAAGTGCGCAATATTTTGACAAAGTAAAGTTTATAGATGGTAAAGACACGTATGAGCAGTATTAATTAAGATAGTAGCCTACTATTTGCCCTACCTGACCGGAAATGATGAGAACAAACACAAATGTTGTCAAGATTCTTGCCCTTGAAATCCTGTTTCAGTTTGCCAACCACAAACGAACCTTTTGTTCCTCAGACATTTTTTCGCACTCTTCTCTTTGATTTGTCATAACTTTTGGCAGTCTATAGTATTTCAATTGTTTTCTCCATCTGACCGATAAGTACAGCCCAAAAAATGACAATAGTTGACCATTTTCAGCAGTAATAATCAGCTAAATATGCAAGTTTTGTTAAGTTCAGTGGCATTGTTTATGCTCAGTGCCATTTTATATTGAGTTTCTTTCTTCTGTGAAAACACACATAGAAAAAGACATTTTGAGGAGTTCTGGGGTCCAAACCACATTGACTTTTTAAAAAAAGAGACCTTTTTCATTTTTTTTCCCACCTATGAAAGAAATACATACAAGTTTGGCACAACATAAGAGTATCATATCGTAAATTATAATAGAATTTACATTTTTGTGTGAACTACCCATTTTGATGGTCCACCTGCCATCAGTATGGTTGTAAAACACTTGTATGTTTTGTTTAACCAGCCCCTTGTGGAGAACACCACCTGGAAAGTGCTGCTGTAAACCAGTGTTGCCAGATTGGAAATGTCCAAGTATCGTACCAGAAGCTCAAAATTATCGTATTTGGGAGAAAATTATCGTATTTGAGTCAAACGTTCAAAATAAAGATATTTATCTAGATGTTACAGCTATTTCTCCTTTCAGCACTCATTTTCTATACTTTATGTTAAACTAACAACCTCAGTTTTGAAACAACTGACCTAAGTGCGACAGGAACATTAACTTGTGCTCGTGAGAGAGAGCCATTCTCTATGATGATTGGTTGAGAAGACGGAAGATTGGATGAAAGACATGCGTAACGCCACGTTCACGTCTCCTCACAATCATGAAGGTAGACGTAGGATCCACACAGCTAGATCTTTGAGAATAGAAGCTCTATAATTACAACAACCATGGTGTCACAAAATTCTGAAATTATCGTACATTGTGGTATTATTGATCGTACATCGTACAGAGGTCAAAATTATGGTACAAATACGATAATTATCGTACGTCTGGCAACACTGCTGTAAACACCTGATTTATTCTAAATATCCTTCTACATTTGTACCATTTCCAGTTTTCCTTGAATTACAACACATTTAAAAGGTTAAATGGGACATTCCATCAGATCCCCCTTCAGTTTCCTGCCTGAAGAGCTTATTTGAATATCTGTGTTTGTGTGTGGGAATAAAAAAGGTTCATATGTCTTTGTTGCAGCTGACAAGCACCAAAGGGACCACTCAGAGGCAAGTCTTTCTGGAGGGAGCTCAAACAGTCTGGCTTTAGTTACAGCTGGAGAGAACTATCTGCAAAGAGAGAGAGAGAGGGAGCGAGGGAGAGAGGGAGGGAGGGAGATAAGAGAGCGAAGTGCTGAAAGGAGAAGAGAAAGGATGAATGGAACAGGACCACATGTTGGGTTGATGTGAGAGGCACGCATCATCAGTGGCTCATTCTCCAGCTCTGGTGTTCGCAGTGACTAGAAACAGGAAAACTCTTCCAGATTAAGCGGTAATGTATATAAACAAAACATAAACTCTACATTGTTAAATGAGTCTAGCTGCTGAAACCACTAGTCTGAAATTTTGGTTGCATGCAATATGGGAATGAAGCATGTTTTTGTGTGTTTATGTGGTGTTTTGTTTAAACTAGGACAGCTGTGAGCATGAAGCATCAGTGTTTTCCAGTCTCTCATGTGTTCTCATTCTTTCTCATTGTAAATGCAGCTGTAAAGTTGCCTCCTCTGAATCACAATCCATCTGCTCAAGGAGCTCTAAACATCCGTCTACAACAACCAGGGGTGTGGAAAACAGGAGGCTCTTGAAGGTGACTGTGAACATGTTGTCGATCTCAAACTGGAACGTTTTGGCTTGTGCAGACTTGGAGTGCAATGCTTCTTATGGACTATGGGTTCCACAAATTAATCGATGTCGCTCTTAAAAAAAAAACATCTGTTAATGGCCCTGAATGGGACGACTGCTGAACTCAGGTCGTCTGGAATATCATCTGAGATTTCAAGAGACAAAAGCACTGAGCATTGGCTCATGGAGCAGAAGGTTCTCAATAACTCTATGGATTGCAATGGTAGTGAAGACAGAAACAGGACAGACTCTTTGACCTCTGAGTATGTCCAGAAGAACTGGGTGGCACTTTTGATTTCACTGGTCATAATCATCACAGTGACGGGTAACATCCTGGTCATCATGGCTGTGAGCTTGGAGAGGAAGTTACAGAATGCAACAAATTATTTCTTGAGGTCTTTAGCCATTACAGACATGCTTCTGGGTATCCTTGTAATGCCAGTAGCCATGGTGACAATCCTCTATGGTGAGTTTCTTTACATTTTTACATATGTATTCATCATGCATTTACAGTAATGCACACTGGAAGGTTATGTGGCAAGGCATTTAAGCCAAAATCGCTGTTAAAATAAATACATTTTTTATTAAGAGGGTTTGCACGTTCTGGTCGGTTACCTGGATACGTGGCCATTGCGGCGATACTTAGATGTAAACAGCAGTGGATTGTACATTGCAATGTACTACCGAAGACGTTGTTGTACTCATTTCTGTTGTCTAAACCACAGAAACAATGTGTGGAAGCTGCTAAATTTTATAGAGAAGGACTTAGTAAGCAAGAGAGGGTGTATATTTCAACAAATCTAAAGTTAATACAGGGCTCAACACTAGAAAGCAATAGTGTTTCATTGGTAACTCCTGTAAACAAAGCTGCACTACGCTGCCCAACAAAGGCTAAGTGCAGTAACTACACCAACACTGAAACTGAGAAAAAAAAGTTTTTACACCAGCCAGTCAAACATGTTGTGGGTAGATTAGTGGTAATGCATTCATGTAATGCCTTCTTAGGAAAAACTACCTGAAAAAACTAAAACACATTTGCAAAAGCAAAGTATCTACAAACTAAATGTGTTCATTCAACTTTCTTGTTGTGTTTCTTACTACATATTGATTCTTTTTAACAACTTTAATATTGATGTTTGCATGCTGTGAATGTTACAACTGCTCAGTAGTAAGCCTCAATATTAAGAGTCATCTGCTCCTTTTACAACAGAGAGTGTTCTGCTCATTTTATTTAAAAAGTAATTCATTACAGACCTAGGTTGCTTTAAAACAATAGCTGAAAAAAAAAAAATTCACACAATTTAAACAAAAGAAGAACAACAAACAAGTAACCTGTTGTGTGAAACAAAGCTAGAACGTGGTAATTTTACAATTTTGCCATTTGCAAATGCAATTTTGACACTCTTGTTTCTCTAAAACGGGACAAAATTGAACCAGGAGACTTTGCCACAAGACAAAACAGTTGTCAAAAAGGTAATTTTAAGCCTTAACTCAATTTTGACCAAATGTGTAGTTACTGCGCTTTGCCTTTGGACAGCAGTTAACATTTAACACTGCTTTATAACGCATTATACAGATACTAGATAAAAAGCAAACTTTTCTGAAAACAGATAGTTCCCCGCAGATATACATTCATATAAACTCCTACCCCCAATTCATTATTTAGGAGTTTCTTCCAATATTTTGTGCATTGTGAACAGTGAGATTGATTTGCCCGCTAGAGTATTTTCTCCTCTTTATGTCTGACTGTTAATGGCCTTTTACACACTAAATACAATAATAATGTAATATTTCCACACAAATTACATTTTGGAACATGCATATGACAGTCCATATCTTTGAGCCCTAATAGGTGGTAAATATCTGTACGATCTGCCGCCTTTGTCGTGGACTGATGACCTGTCAATTCTTCCTTCTGTTTCTTATCCTGACATAGTAAATTACTTTCAGTACTTCATTTTTTTTCGCCAAGCCCATGTACGAATTTCATTCAGTTCAGTGCCATTGTTTACATTCAGTGCCACTGCAATGTCCGACTTTCCGGATTGATTACATAATGTGAAAACCCTCTTTAATACTGATGCTAATGTGATAAAATTGCTTCCTAATCTTGCAATGCAAAGTTAAATCCAGTCTTTCAATTCCCATAATGCCATTTTAAGCCACTAAAACATGTAACATACACATAAAATATGCACAAGGTACTAGAGAGGCATTGTTTACAGTGAGAAAACATCAAAAGTGTGGTGGTGCTAAGGGGCCAATGTTTTTTAGGGCTGTCAAATTTATGTGTAAACTTTATTTTTTTTTAATAAACTTTTTGCGTTGAGATTAATCATGACAATTTTAACCAAATAAAAACCATATCATTTTATGAATAAATAATAGTATTGAGTAGAAAAAGATGCACTGTTAAATTAAGTTATCTATTTATAAAGAAATGTATAATATCACCCTGTTTTTAATATCCATGGGACACATTTCAGAAAGTTTTGGAATATTTGAATATTTGCCAAATTTGTCACTACCAAAACACAGTAATATATAATTTAATAAGAGAGGTTATATTGACCTATTAAGCTTTTGATTACAACTTCCTTGTAAATATATATTTTTCTATTTTATTCAAATGTTTTCAGAGGTAAATTAATAACAATTACAATTTAACAATATTTCAAGTGTTATTTATAAGATTTGTTATATTTTGAATCCAAAAGGCAAAAAGTTGATCATACTGATTTCAAACTTAAAGATCCATTAGTTTGAATACATATTGAACCAAACACTATCATAACATTGATCATAAGTTGACAATTCAGTATACTTTATTTTCTCACAAAACATCCCATGTTTCAGCCGTGACAGGACATTTTTGGTAGTGACAGTAATGTTTTGGTAGCGACCACATCACATTACAGAATTTTAACCCACATGCTAAAACACTATTAAAACATACTAAAATTTTGCGTAACTGTAAAATTTATTTTATTTTTTTTTCCCAAAATAAAGGATTATGTGTTTCCTTTACTCACTACCAAAACAATACCCTGATAGCACACGTACATCTCGGGGAAGTCTATCTGACGTCTGAATTTACATCTGCAAGAAGTAGTTTGCTCATTTGCAATATGTCTATTGGACGTTTCCTATCAGATATCAAATAGACGTCTATTAGATGTCTTTAAGATGTTTATCTTGCAAACGTACGTGTGGTATCTGAGTAATTACATGTTTTGGTTATGACAGTTATGGTATGGAAACTTTACCAAATGAAAAAGATGTCACTGTCAGTAGTGAAGTTCTTTAAAATTACACACAGATTTTTGAACACATTTACATTAAAATGATGGGGCCTATACTCACACCTTGTAGCTATAAGATAAAGACACATGAATATTTCCTGATCATAAATGTAGGGGTATAGTTAATATTAGTCTCATCCAATAACAAGGAGGCTAAAGGCTGCAACCTCTAGCGACTGTACAGCACCTACTAGCTGGCCTCCATTACATAAAACATACACTGTTTCGGTAGTGAGTGACATGAAAATGCAAGACACTTTATGTAAAGTTTCATAATTTACAAAGAAAATATAAAATAAATATATATTTTTAACTTCACTTAAAAAAAAATTCATAAGTTGACAATAGGTGTTAGGGTTTAGGACAGCCATCTCCCGACTGTAAGTACCCACTAAATGATGATTTTATATATATTAAGCTTACTGATATTTGAGATACTATTGTGGGTTAGATAATAAATAACAGATATTAAAATTATCTTATTAGACATCTAGAATTTGAATACTTAAACTTACATGCTTAAATGTGTTTTTTGGTTGTGGGACAGCAGTTAGCACCAATTCTGTAGAATGGCCCATTTACAACTGCCTTTCAATAACTTTATTTCTGTCATGACAACTCTTCGAAAAGTTTAGCATAGTAATGGATATGACAAAGTTAATATATTTGGTCAATTGTAGATTATTGCAGCTGCTGCTGCAAGCAAGTACAGAAACTTGCTACTATCAAAGCATATGGCGATACGGTGCTGTGAGTATTTAAGATATACTGCTGCTGCACAAGCATAAAATAACCCGTAGCAGATCTATACAGGTGGAGCTAGCGAAGGTGAAGGGTTTCAGAGTAACTCTGAAAGCATGCTGTGAAATGTCTAAGTGAATGCTACCAGCCATTTAGAAAGCAGCAAGCTCATTGGTTGCGTACGCAACAACCCATCATCCAGCACCATCTAGAGTTTCATGGCCGAACTAGGCATTTCAAATAGTACACTTTTATTTATTTATTTAGTTGGTACAGAAGACACAGTCTGCACATTAGCCTTGAACCATTGCCTTCCATGGTAAGTCTTTTACTATAAATACATTTTTTGTCATTTTTACAAATCAAGGGACAAATCATCATGTACTGCCTTAAATCTATGACATGCTGTTTACTACTACAGGAAAAAAGTGTGTTATCATCTGTGGTTGCAAACAACACACCACAGATGCTGTTTATAGACATTAAGTTGTTTAGAAGCCTAAACTATCCTGTAAATTTGTGTCTAGTGTCGTGCACACAAATTTTTTATTTGAGCTGTTTTACTGAATCAGCACTCATCGGATGCCTCCAGTGAATTTCTTCCCGGTCAACGGTGTAAACTGTAAACCTTCTTGTAACATTTGTATCTCTGGAAAATGATGCATTTCTCTTTAGTACAATAATTAGGCCTCCATACATTTTGCTGCAAGGTGATTTATTTCAGCGCATAATGAGTGTGTGTTGGGCCGTCTGGTGTGTCCTAAATTAGCCTGCTTGTATTCACGCATGGGGAGAGAAATCCCTCTTCCTACTCCTTCCAGCGCTTTGATGAGGAATTAATTATGCCGTAACGATGCTGCGCTTTGGTGTGTTTGTGCAGAAAAAACGGTTATGCTTCCTGTTTGATGTCCTGAATAGTTTGACCAAGGAGAATAAAACATGCCACCTCCTTGTTCTATCAGACGTACGTGGTTTTGGTGTTATGACAGCTGGCCTTCACTAAATGACGTATGGGCAGATTTACGATAACACAGAGCTAAATTATTTATTCTCCTTCTTTCTTCTTCCTTTAGTGATGAAGTTTGTCATTTAGAGATCAGAATTGTCCATGAACACATAGACAAAACAAAGTCCACCTAAAGCTTAACACATTGTTTTTAAATCATGCAAACACACAACGCAGAACTTTGAGTGACCGCAACTAGTGCACAGCTGGTATCATCTTTTGCCCCCTGAAACATGTAATTCCCACATCTATGATGTAATGGTATTATATAACCGAGTAAGAGTAATTGAATTTATATAGCCTACATGAAACATGGTTGTGCTCTGGTATGCTCCAGGCTCTTTGTATTTCAGCTGAACCTGTTGTGAGAATTCTATGACTTTACAGTTCGAAGCACACCAATGAGTGTGATTGTGCTGCTGATGACTACAACCGTCTGTATCTGCACCCAAGAGTCTTCTACTCTCTCATTTCATATTCCTTTGAACTCAGACCCAAAGGAATCAAATACAGAGACAGTGCCTTCGAAAATATATGTTTTCTTTGTGAGTCAGCAAAATGAAAGGATGAAGCTTGCGAAATACAACACTTTGTTTTGCCAGTGACTACTGGAACCCACACTATTCAGGATAATTATTATTGGTGGTAAAAAAGACTTAAAGAAGCAGAAGATTTTTAGATTTGAAAGTTCAGATTAACAATGATGTATTAGACTCCGAAAGTGAGTTTTCACAGCAACGCTATATAAAATGATTCTCCATTAGTAAACAATTCTTATGTGAAGTGTGCAGAACAGTTTGATAATCTGAAGAACCTTTTGTGCAATGGAATGCTAAAGTTTCTGCATGGAACCATCAATGCCAATAAAGAACCTTTATTGTTAAGAGTGTAGAACATTCTTTTGTCAGTAATTCTTAAACATTACAGTTTTTGCTTCTGTGTAATACAAATTCCAGTTAACATTGTTATATAATACTTTTCCATTAGTAATGGAGTAATGGCTGCTTTTCCATCACAGGAATAAATTACATTTTAAAATATGCTGTATTAACATACAGTGTCTTGCAAAAGTATTCAAACCCCTTCATTATTTTCACATTTTGCTGCCTTATGTTAAACTACTTTATATTATTTTTCCCCCACATCAATCTACACTCCATACACCATAATGGCAAAGCAAAAAAAATAATAATACGTTTTTAAAATAAAAACTCAAATGATTCCATTGCATAAGTATTCAAACCCTTATAAAGGACAGTTGAAATGTAGCTCAGGAACATTCATATTGCTTGTAGATGTTACTGCACTTTGAGTGAAGTTACCCTGGCAAATACAATTGAATAAGTGATTTGTGCATATCACAGCAAAACCAAGCCCTAAGGTCAAAGAAACTGCCTGTAGAGCTCAGAAACATTATTATGTTGTCAAGTCACACATCTGGGGAAGAGCTGCATTGAAGGTTCACAGAAGCATGTAGTCTTCATTACCCTTAATAGAAGAAGTTGAAAACAACAAGGACTCTTCCTAGAACTGGCCTCCTGGCCAAACTGAGCAATTGATGGAGAAAGGCCTTGGTTAGAGAGGTGACCAAGAAGCTAATATTAACTTTAGCTGAGCTCCTTGATCACACGTGGAGATACGAGAAACTTATGGAATGACAAACTTCACTGCAACACTCCACAAATCTGGTCTTTATGGTGGTGTGTCCAAACTCAGTCCTCTCCTCAGTGAAGACACATGAAAACTCACTTGGACTTTGCAAAAAAAGCATGTAAAGGACCCTCAGACTGTGAGAAGCAGGTGACTGTGATGAACCTCAATTCCCAAGTATCATGTATGGGGGAAACCAGGCACTGCTCATCACCTGCAGAGTACCATCCCAAAAGTAAAGTGTGCTGGTAGCAGCCTCATGCTGTGATGCAGTTTTACAGCAGCAGGGACTAAAGGACTTGACAGAGTAGAAGAAAAGTTTAATGTACCAAAATATTGAAATAGTCTTAATGAAAACCCAGTCCAGAGAATTCAGAACCTCAGACTGGGCAGAAGATTCACTTTCCAACCGGACAATGAAACTAAACAAACAGCAACAGTGGCTTATAGACAAATCTGTGACTGTCCCTGAGTGGCCCAGTAAAAGCCGGGGCTTGAACTTAATCAAATATTTTTGGAGAAACCTGAAAATTCGTGTCTGTGGCCAAATGTGCCCACCCAACCTGGCAGAGCTTGAGAGGTGAAGAGATGAGGAGAAGAATGGGAGGTAATTACCAAATTCTGATGTGCAAAGCTGTATTTGGTATGTCACACCATACCAAAAAGATTTGAGGCTGTAAAGGTGCTTCAACTAAGTACTAACTTAAGGGTATGAATACTTATGCAATGTACTTATTTCGGCTGTTTTATTTTTAATATATTAACAAAGTTGTGACAATTCTGTTTTTGCTTTGCCATTATGGTGGATGGAGTGTAGATTGATGTGGAAAAAAAGTAATTTAAAGCGGTACATATTTTGTATAAAAAGTCAGATTTTCTTGCTTACATAGCTTCATGGATGCCTCATTCTATAACCCCAGAAAGATTTATATTGCATAACTGTATTTTAAATGTAGCCTATACATGTATTTATTTATAAATATGTAATACACTTTATGACTGTAACCCATGATGCACAATTACAGTCTTGTTCAAAATGTAACACTTTTTGTGTCTTTCATATGTTAGGTTACACCTGGCCACTTCCCTGGGCCTTATGCCCAATCTGGATTTACCTGGACGTTCTCTTCTCCACTGCCTCTATCATGCACCTGTGCACCATCTCTCTAGACCGATACATCGCCATCCGTAACCCCATCCACCACAGCCGCTCAAACTCTCTAACCAGAGCCCGTGTCAAAATTATAGCAGCCTGGACCATCTCTGTGGGTAAGTTCTAGATCGCACCAAACGCAGGCGGAAATTGCTTTCTGAAATTCTAAACAACTGAGACTGCATCTATTAGCACTGGTATGCCAAACCATAGCTCCAAGCTGTCTTCTCACTCTCATTTTGTCTCCATCTGTCTCAAGTTATCTCCATGCCTGTCCCAGTCCTCGGCCTGCACGATCACACCAAAGTCTTCCGGAATGAAAGCTGCCAACTGACGGACAACAATTTTGTTTTGATTGGCTCCTTTGTGGCGTTCTTCATCCCGCTCATCATCATGGTCGTCACCTACATCCTTACCATTAGTGCTCTGCAAAGTGAAGCGACTCTGTGCCTGGACCAACTTATCGTGCGGCCAAAATGGTCATCTACTATTGGACTCATCCCACGAGGCTCTTTGTCCTCAGAGCGTCTTTTCTCGCGTTCATCTCTCTGCCGTGATGGGGCTTCCAGAGGATCCGGGCGTCGCTCTGTGCAATCTATCAGCAATGAGCAGAAGGCATCTAAAGTGCTTGGCGTGGTCTTCCTTCTCTTTGTGATCATGTGGTGTCCGTTTTTCGTGACAAACGTGATGGCGGTGGTATGCGGTTCAGCGTGTGATGAAGATTTGATGGGGGGACTGATGAATGTGTTTGTTTGGGTGGGTTATCTCTCATCAGCGGTCAACCCTTTCATCTACACACTTTTCAATAAGACTTACCGTGCCGCCTTTGCCCGGTACATGCGCTGTCGCTATCGTGAGGAGAGGAGGCCTCTGCAGCTAATACTGGTCAACACCATCCCTCCACTGGCGTACAGCTCCTCTGGGATTCCCCTGAAGGTGGAGAACTCATTAAAGAGGAGGGCAGAGGGCAGCCGGTCTGGGAGCTTCTCCAACACAGACAGGTCAAACTCTGGGAACACACAAAACAAGCAGGAAAGGGACGAGGTAGTAAGCCATCTGTGAGACTCCAGAGGGTTTTAAATTATGGTTCACATCAACAGACCTTAGAGACCGTCTTTTTGTAGGTGCAAATGAAGTCTTTTATTTTAATATGTGTCCACCTGTGCAGCACAGCACAGTCAGCAGAAGATACTACCTACGGCTCACAGCCAAAAGAGGAGGCAGATGCTTTAAAATGATTTAAATTGAAAAATAATCCATCTCTCTGGGTCCATATAATGCAAGTGGATAGGTCCCTTAAAGTTGAAAAATCATGCAAACACAATGCTTAGATCACACAAGCTCAGTTGATGAATCAATATCTTAAAATTTCCATTAGGCTTGCTGAGGTAGTCTGTATTACTGACTATACACTGAATACAAAACTTGCTCACCGTGGTACTGTAAACTGAAAGTGTCTGCTCTGCTCCATACAGCGTGCATTGCAGAGCCACAGCAGGAGTCAGATTTTACTAATCACGTGAAGAGATTGAGAGAGGTGGTTTCAGTGCGAGCGCTTCGGGTGTATACACAGGCGTGAAGGTGTGCACAGGTAAAATTACTAGGAAATGATAGCGGATGGAGAATTTGGTTATCAAGCAAAGTGTAAAAGTAAAGTAAAAGAAGATGGTTTTCATGGCAAAAAAACATGCAAGCACTGTCACCGACAGCCAATGTACTTTTAATTTTCTTTTTGTTTTTATTATGAAAAGGCTATTGTCTTTGCTGTTGACATTATGCTACAGAGGCTTTTTTATTTTTATTTTTTATTTATTTGATTCCACAATGTTTGCTAAACTTTATGTTATTTATTAGTCAATATATAATACAGCATGTGGTGCAGGGTATGCTATGCCTCGTCTTATTCGTTTTTGTTAATAAACGTTACATAGTTTATGCTCAGTAGTGTGTTTTGGCACCACGCAACCCACACAATAGAGCAATTTCTACTAAGGGGAATCGCTATACCACCCTGTCTCTGGTCCGCGATTTCTACTGAGGGAGGCCCCCATCGACCATTTGCTGAGAGTCCACAAAACACGAGGGTACAGAGGGTAACGGAATGCGATTTCTACAGAGGGGGGCCCCCAAAACGTGATTTCTACCAATGGAGGCTCCCCGGGACCACTTACTGTTCTGTTACACTCGGTAGAAAACACATAACACAATTTTTACCAAGGGAGATTGCTATACCCCCTGGACCCCGGACTATGATTTGTACCAAGGATCCACTTACTAATGGCTCCCAATAAACAATTTCTACCAAGGGTAACCAAATGTGATTTCTACTGAGGGGGACCCCCAAAACACAGTTTCTACCAAGGGGGATCGCTATACCCCCTCGCCCCCAGGCTGTGGTTTGTACCAAGGATCCACTTGTTAAGGGCTCCCAAAACATGATTTCTACCAAGGGTAACCAAATGTGATTTCTACTGAGGGACACCCCCAAAACACAATTTATACCTAGGGGGATCGCTATACCCCCTCACCCCCAGGCTGTGGTTTGTACCAAGGATCCACTTGTTAAGGGCTCCCAAAACATGATTTCTACCAAGGGTAACCAAATGTGATTTCTACTGAGGGGGACCCCCAAAACACAATTTCTACAAAGGGGGATCGCTATACCCCCTCACCCCCAGGCTGTGGTTTGTACCAAGGATTCACTTGTTAAGGGCTCCCAAAACATGATTTCTACCAAGGGTAACCAAATGTTATTTCTACTAAGGGGGGCACTTAGAACGCAATTTCTACTATGGCACTATCACAATACTATTCCGCCCCTGGACTGTGATTTGTACCGTGGGGGGCCCCCATGGGACCACTAGCTATACTCACCCCTTGACCAATATTTCTACCTAGGGTAACAGACACGATTTCTATTCAGGGGGCCCCCCAAAGCGCAATTTCTACTTAGGGGGATTGCTATACTTCCCCTTTCCCCAGGACCACTACCTAAGGACCCCCAAAATACGATTTCTAAAACGCGATTTCTACAGAGGGTAACCGATAGCAGGGGACTTGCTAAGGGCCCCCAAAGTACGATTTCTACCAAGGGCAACTGAACGTGATTTCTACCGAGAGGGATTGCTATACCTGTCCCTGGACTACGATTTCTACTGAGGGATCCCAAAAGGCGATTTCTATTGAGGGGAATAACTATACCTCCTGCCCCGGACCACGATTTCTACCAAGGGGTCACCTGCTGAGGACCCCCAAAGCACGATTTCTACCGAGGGGGATTGCTATACATCCCCCTCCCCGGGACCACTACCTAAGGGCCCCCAAAATACGATTTCTAAAACGCGATTTCTACAGAGGGTAACCGATAGCAGGGGACTTGCTAAGGGCCCCCAAAGTACGATTTCTACCGAGGGTAACTGAACGTGATTTCTACAGAGAGGGATCGCTATACCTGTCCCTGGACTACGATTTCTACTGAGGGATCCCAAAAGGCGATTTCTACCGAGGGGAATAACTATACCTCCTGCCCTGGACCACGGTTTCTACCAAGGGGCCACCTGCTGAGGACCCCCAAAGCACGATTTCTACCGAGGGTAACCAAACTCGATTTCTACGGAGGGGGCCCCCCAAAGCGCGATTTCTACTAAGGGGGATTGCTATACATCCCCCTCCCCCGGGACCACTAGCTAAGGGCCCCCAAAATATGATTTCTAAAACGCGATTTCTACTGAGGGGGATCGCTATACCACTCCGTCCCTGGGGCCGCGATTTCTACTGATAGAGGCCTTCTGGGACCACTTGCTGTTTGGTTACCCTCAGTAGAAAACAACGTAGAAACATGCAATTTCTACTGAGGGGGCCCCAAAACGTGATTTCTACCAAGGGGGATCACTATACCTCCCTGCCCCGGACTGTCATTTTTTACCAAGGGGGGCACCCCAGAACCACTTACTAAGGACAATTTCTACCAATGGTAACCAAAAGCAGGGGCCACTTGCTGAGGGCCCCCAAACATGATTTCTGTTGAGGGGGATCACTATAGTTGCCCCTGGACTGCAATTTCTACCAAGGGTAACCGAAAGCGGGGGACTTGCTAAGGGCCCCCAAAGCACGATTTCTACCGAGGGTAACCAAACACTATTTCTACTGATGGGGATGTTATACCCTCACCCGGACGCCAATTTTTACTGAGGGAAA
This sequence comes from Garra rufa, assembly GCF_049309525.1. Lineage (NCBI taxonomy): Eukaryota > Metazoa > Chordata > Actinopteri > Cypriniformes > Cyprinidae > Garra > Garra rufa. Next base: position 10,605,092 of record NC_133372.1, read on the forward strand.
TCAAGAGCGATTTCTACTGAGGGGGCCCCCAAAATGTGAGTTCTATTTGCTATACCCACCCGCCACAATTTCTACCGAGGGTAATTGAACATGATTTCTAGCAAGGGGAAATTCTATACACCACCCAGTCCCAGATGTATCCGCAACAGACAGCTATTTTTTCAAAGTTAAAGCGAAAGCATCCAGAGCCCCGTCCCCTCAGTGTTACTGGTAATACTGGTTTCGTAGCAAGTTTATATACCGCTGTGAACATTTCCACACTGTCACATCCATACTTTCTATTTGCATTATATTGACTCACAGAAATTGATTATCTTTCTGAAAATCTTTGTGTTCATCTGAGGAAAGAAAGTCATATACATCTGGGGTGGTACGATGGTGAGTAAACGATGAGGGAATTTTCATTTTTTGGTAGTATTCTTTTGAAGATGCCAAAGTATTTAAGAGTTTTTTTTGTTGCAATTTATCTTGTATTTGGACAGAAATAGTTTCATGTTCATTAATTTATTAATATTATAGACTGTATTGTGAAGACCTGTGTATTATATGTGGGTAGAATAAATAAACCTTACAAGGAAGGTTTGGTCTCTTTATACAGAGAGATTTATTAGGGATGTTCCAATTTTATTTGGAGTCAACTCAGGCTCTGTTGACTTTACATCAAAACAGCTCAGGAATAACACAAGATTGCAGTCGTATTAGACAATTTATTTCCCTGCAACTTAATGCCTTAAATCCTTATTAAAACAACACACATAGCGTGGCTGTCCAGTTAGTCCAATTTAGAGATGAGTCCTCATAAAATCAAAATTTACACTATTTACTTTGTTAGTGCACATTGCTAGTCTTGAGGTGAACAATTAATCCGTGCAAGTTAATACACTGAAAAAAGTTGTTGTGGTAATCAAGAATTTGCTTCTGCTCTGGAATGGCATTCCTTCTCTGATGACATGTTTGACAGCTTTTGGCAGAATATCCACATTCCCCCCCTCCAACCGTTAGTTCACTGGTGGAGAGGTGTGCTAAAACAAAACCCTGCCCTCTATTTTTCTTAAAATTGAAACTAAAGAAATTCACAAAGCTTCAAATAAACAGTAAAAACAAGTATCAAATTACAAGACATCATAAGGATTACAACATATGGCAGGGGTGGAATTTGAAAGCAAATCAAAAGATTAAAAGCAAATTAATAAATGATTAAAATAAATAAATCTAAAAAAAGGGGTTATAAAATCTACAAAAATCTAAATCTAAAACAATTGGCTTCTGTAATAGCTTTTGGGAAGGTGCACAGGGATGAAGCAATAATTTCAAGTTTTCAAAAACCTACATTTATGAATAAAGAATTTAGCAAATCCAAGAAGATTGTTGTGTACAATATTTTTTTAATACACCAAACTTAACTTTTATAGCTAAAAGGTTGGCATGAACATTGATGCAGGACAATTAACAGCTTTGGGTGATTACAGTCAATGAAAATGTGCTCAGTGGTTTTAATGTCACTTTTTTTCACAAAACTGACAAGAGTTTTCCTCAAAATTAAATTTGGACTAAAGGAATTCTTTTGAAGGATATTCGACGGAAAAGTGAGGAAACTCACTGTTATCTCTTTCAACTCCTCCAGATCAAAATCTTTTAAAATTATGACTGTGTCAATTCGGATGAAGTCTATCAATGAAAATACTTCTAATATACAAATTGCTATATATATATTTTTTTAACTCACCCAAACATAGAAAAGGGAAAGAGAAAGTCACGGAATAGAGTAAAAGAATTCCTTTGAGAAAAATCGACATGCTTTGAGGCATTTACAACTGCAGAATTTTTCATGTTTAAAAGTTTCGGACAATATTTTATTAAAGTTTAACATTCATTGGCGCACTTGCACTGCTGTGTCCAAAGTTTCCGTATGCATTTTTTCATATTCGTCATCCTAAAAATTTGTCACACACAGAAACCTTACACACTTAAGCTGATGATAAACTTGCCAACTGTTTGAGCAATGTTGCTGGGCAACTTTGGGCAATGTTGCTGTCAACAGGCAACCAGGTGATCACAGGGCCCACTACTGATCTAAAGTATCCAGATAGAAATTTGTTACCCATTTTTAATGGGAAAGTGCCCAAGCAACATCGCTCAAAAAGTAGCCCTGTGTATCACCAGCCTGTGATAGTGAGGAATATTTTGTTGTTCTCTTCTTAAAAAGATAAAAAAGAAAGGGGAAATATTGGGTCACAATAGCAATCTAAGGACAAAAACCGGACAAATGTCTTGAAATATATAATCTGATCGATGTCTTGAGATGTGGTAACCATAGTATAAGCAGAATAATTGACTTTGGTCCGTTGAATTCTACGAAAATAATGCACACCACAGGTGTAACGACCACTCCGCTTAGACCCACCACCTCGGGTGTGCATTATTTTCTAAGAATTCATCAGCTCGTAGTCAATTATTCCTTACATACAACTGCAGGTTTTCAATTAAATGTTCGTTCGTTACTAGTTTAAAAGTGACGTTTTGGAATTAGCAACGGAAGCTTATGCTCAGCGGATCTACCGTCAAACTTTGATTTGAATCTGTGGCAGAAGGAAGTAGTTCGCACAAAAGAGAGCTTTAAAAGACACTGTGGTTATTTTGTTTACGTATTTACACACTCGTGCCGAGTGTTGTATAAACACAATATCACACTCCTAGACTATGGTGAATTACAACCGTGCCAATATGTCTCAACTCTACTCATGTGATATTGCTAATATAAATCTATACAGAAGTAAAATGCATTTAATAATATTGCGCTTAAACCAATATGTCTATGAATGGTAGTCTTACTGTGTAAAAAGATAATCACTATGCTAAGAGACAGTAACAACATTTGAATTTGAAATCAAAATAATGGTAGTAAACAGCCGCGGACCATAGTGCACTTCAAACGCATCTTATTTACACTGAGCCTGTGCTGTTTCTGCAACACATAGGCTACGAACCGCAAACTGACTGTACTGCATACATTTCCTTGCTTAATTTCGTTCACTTTTTGCTGATATACTGCAGGGATTTGAGAATCAGTGAAAACATCAGCGATTTCGGAGTTGACAACGAGGGTCGATTCTAAAGTCAACTCCCAATGGTCTGTTCAGATGGATGGGATTTGGTAAATGAACTCACAAACAAATCACTCTAAATCACAACATGGCGTATAAATGAAAAACAAATACAGACAAAGTAAATTAGTGCATTAGCTGCTTATATTCAGGGCTGATGGGGAGGCCAGGTATGAAAGTAACACTTTTTGTTTGAGCATCAGTAACTTAGTGGTTGTTTGTGCTAGATCTTTCAAACTTTGATATATGGTAGCCACATTTATCTACTACAATTAAAACTCACTTGGACATGTACTGCATAATCAGAGTATGTGAGTTAATGTCAAATACAAAAAGTTCTGTTGTTACAACCTAGTTGTAACACAGTCTAGGGATAGATGTAACAGTGTGAAGTAATTTGCTGAAATAAGACCCACACTTTATGCAAATTTATGCAAAAACTTGATTGAAGAACAAAGAATAATCAGTTTTTTTGAATAAAGGGAACCATTTAAAGTGACAAAAACATTGTATTCATTTTAGGACTTTAAATTTAGCACAAAAACAATTGCTTTGTTTGTGTTTGCGTGGGGGTTTGTGTGTACTGTATTCTGTCACTAGCTGTGCTGCCATCCTCCTATGTTTTTGTGAATTTTGGAATGTCAAGATGCGTATAAATGCTAAACGTGTGCACAAAAAAATAAATTGTATGTGCTCATATAAGGAGGATAGTGTTTTTATCCAATAAGAAGATGAGCATAAACTATGATGGAAACACATTTGACATAAATCCCTTAATGTGCAACAAAAACCTCACATTACTTTGCCTAAATAAAGGATGTGATTGGATAACTGGACTTATTGGAATCATCATAAGGAGTTGTTTGTAACATTTTTAATTAACTGTTACAACTATCCCCACCCCAAACAGGCATAACATATCAGACTGTTTTAGCATGAAAAAGCTACTTTAGGTTATGTAAGTAAAATAATTGTATCTACAACACAATGATTGATAAAAATAATCTTAATGAAAAAAAAAATATGAAAATCAGTTTTTTGGTCATAAAATCTACAATGTTGCTCACATTCATATGCCACTTTTCCTGTAACAGTAAAAATGTGATTGGAGTGTATGATATTGAGGACATCACCACAGCTCCTTTCTGACTTGTCACACTCCCTGGTCTCCCCTATATCAACAAATCATTAAATTTAGTCTGGCCAGACTTTTTCAATGACTGCATAGTTATATTCCATTAAGTTAGATAAAAAAAAACAGTAGGCTATGTTCGCACCGGTTGCATTTGCATTTTTTAAGAGGTTTCTGTGGATGCTGATGTCATTGGTAATTAAAGACAATTGAAAGTTCATGACTGTCATGTGACTGATGTGAAAAGTCAGATTATCTGATCGAAACAAAGCAACAACGTGAACGTGTGCTTCTCTGAAGGCGATATGAAGATCCTCTTGGTGTACAGTATGGGGAAGGTAAGAGATGGCAGAAAAGTCAGTGCAAAATACTGCATTTCTTAGATTTAAAAAGAACAACCTTATCTTAAGACTGATAGACTATGTAGGTTTCACAAATGTGTTTTTGTGTCAGTTATTACATTCTTGTTTAACTATAACAGTCACTGAAAACATTTACAAAATGTACAGTGGTAGTACGTTTTGTAACACTATGGTATCAGATTATAATACCATGGTAATTTGATATAATAGCCCCCAACTCTGTAGATTACCATGTTCATATAGCCTACCATGTGGTATATCTACTTTACATAGTTCGCTAAAGAGCAATGAATTATGTACAGACCTTTATTTACCTCAATGCTATAAATCATGTGCAACTCTTGAGCTTTGCACGCATGCGCCCTAGTGGAAGACTAAAATACTACATCTGTATCATGCCTCAATTGTTTTTGACTTGTTCACCGCTGGTTGGCGTTTATTTTACTCAGTATTTCAGTAAGGTGTTGCACTCGTTGCTACTGATTCGCTGTTTAACAACAGCATTAGGCTACAACCTGATCTTGTTTTTTCCTTAAATCACGAAATAGCAACAAAAACCACCAAAACACTTACCAAACACCAGTTTGTCTCTACAGTAGGCTATGCACTATTTCTAAAGGATAATTTTGAGGTGATTTTATCTAACTTTTAACAGTCATGATGCAGATTTGTGTCCGTAAAATATTAGTACATTTGACTCAAAATAATGTTTATGAATCTCAGTTTTTTTTAAAACTGTCAATTATAATATATTAATTCAGTGAATAGTGAAAGGATAAAAGCCCTCTTTGCTGGTAAAAAGGCCAAGGCCCAAAACACTGTTAAGTTGGCAACTGAAAAAGCTCATGTTCATGTATTAAAAAAAATCGTAGGAAATAGATTTGTTGGGAATGACAACATATAACACACTATCTGATCTAATCACAATGCAGATTCGTTTGACTTGTATACTTAATTTAGTATGCACTTCAATGTTACTCCTATATGATATTATAAAAAACTATTTTTATATTGATACAGATTATCACTATTACCTCTTTACCATCAACATATCAGTATGCTATCTGGGTTGTGCCACAGGGGAATTGTTTGTTAGGAAATGAGATTATTTTTATAATAAGGTAAATCTGATCCCACCCTTTACAGAAGTCTTACATTTTTAGAGTTTAATCAGTCCATTGAGTTTCAAATTATGGCAAGCCGTTCAGGAAAAAATTCATGTGTATTGTGTGAATATGGATTGGTTCACTGGTTGAATGTATGGTTTAATCACAAATGCATTTGTTCATAATACATTGGTATAACCAGACATGTGTTGGTTTAGATACATCGGTCTGATCACATGCACATGGGTTTGCTCCTGTATACGTTGGTTCGTTCAAGTAAACATTGGGCTTCTCAATAATGCAATGGTTTCCTCAACTATGTATTGGTTGAGATAAATTGGTTTCCTCAAGTATACATTGGTTTGTAAGTATATTGTTTTCTTCAGGTATATTATGATTTAGATACATTGGTTAGCTCAAGTATACATTGGTTTGTTCAGCTTTAGATTAGTCTAAACCAGTGTTTCTCAACTCCAGTCCTCGGGACCCACTGCTCTGCACATTTTGTATGTTTCTGAGTCTGACACACTCAGTTCAGTTCATGAATCTTTCTACTAATGAGCTGATGATCAAAATCAGGTGCCTTAAATGAGGAAGACATACAAAATGTGCAGAGCAGTGGGTCCCGAGGACTGGAGTTGAGAAACACTGGTAAACCGATGTATCTAAACCAATATATACTTGAATAAACCCATATATACTAACCAATACATAGTTGAGAAAACCAATGTATCTAGACCAATATATACTTGAACAAACCAATATATACTAACTAATACATAGTTGAGGAAACCAGTATATCTAAACCAATATATACTTGAATAAACCAATATATAAATACACAAACCAATATATTCCTGAAGAAACCAATATATACAGACCAATATATACTTGAATAAAGCAATATATATATATATATATATATATGTATGTATATATATATATATATATATATATATATATATATATATATATATATATATATATATATATATACAAACCATTATGTTCCTGAAGAACCCAATATATACAGACCAATGTATCCTTAAATAAACCAATATATAATAACCAATACACAGTTGAGGAAACCGATATATCTAAGCCAATATGTAATTGAAAAAAACAATATAAGCTTAAGTAAACCAATGTATCTAAACCAATCTACAGATAAAAAAAAAACAATGTATACTTGAGCTAACCAATGTATCTAAACCATAATATACCTGAAGAAAACAATATACTTACAAACCAATGTATAATTGAGGAAACCGATTTATCTCAACCAATACATAGTTGACGATACCAATGCATTATTGAGAAGCCCAATGATTACTTGAACGAACCAACGTATACAGGAGTAAATCCATTTGCATGTGATCAGACCGATGTATCTAAACCAATACATGTCTGGTTATACCAATGTATTATGAACAAATGCGTTTGTGATTAAACCATACATTCAACCAGTGAACCAATCCATATTCACACAATACACATGAATTTTTTTCCTGAATGGCTTGCCATATCAAGTGGTTGTCCTCGTTTGGCTCATTGGGAGGTCCCTTCAGTGTATGTCGTTTTTTTCTAGTGTAGAAGCCTGACTAAGAAGAATTAACACTGGAAACACAGAAGAGTCATAACAGTGTTCTTTGCACGGAACTGATTTATAACCTTTATTTATTTACATTTTGCGCTCGGTAACATCATTCAGTTTAATCATTGACAGAAAATGTGACGCGAAAAAGTTTGCCAGGCGGTGACGAGTGCAAAATCCACAGCGGCAGATGAGCGATGACACGCGGAGCGCAAAAACCTGCGGAGATTTAAATGCGCTGGGACCGTCACGCCACGGGACAATCGTTTCACTCAACAGCACCGATATGCCACAGACTAGCGAATTTCGGTTTTCGACAGTTGGTTAAGGAAGAGTAATCTAAACTCTAGACTTAGGTCTGCTGGGACACCGGCACAATGAGTAAACTCAGTCCTTTCAGTAATCTTGCCAAGTTTATCTCAAAGTCGCCTGATAATGGGTCAGTCAATGGGGAGCAACTTTGCATGGAAGACTGCAAACCTGTGTGCCGCTGTGGGCCGGACCCGTGCGTTTGTCCTTACTCACCAAATAGTAAAGATGGATCCAAAGAATATAAGGTTAGTTTCATTCATAACAGTTTGAACAGGACACAGAGCAAGTTTCATTAAGAAAAAATTGTGTTCACAATAAGATATTTTAATACTTAATATTTAATGATTTTTAAAATTCTCGTGTTGGTGTTGCTTTTCTACAAATAATAAATAGTCCCTCCTATTATCCTGCCTATATGTATTTTACTGTATACATACACTTGCCAGGAAATTTGGACACTTATGCAACACAAAAGTGTCTGAACTTCATTAGATTAAAAAAAATGTAAGACTAATTGCTGGGTCTTTTCTCAAATGTAACTTCTTGTGCTTTTTTGCCATTACTAGTTGGTCTCATTGTGTTTTTTTCTCATTGTATGAAGTCAGTTGTCCTGAAGTAGGTATTTCAACATAAGCAGATCAACTGTGCTGCCTTTTTGTTTTCATTTTGAATTTTATATATATAGTAGGTATGCAATATGTCTGTATATTGGCAGCAGTGGTGGAAAGAGTACTGCAAATTTATACTCAATTACAAGTACTGTTATATTGCTGAAATTATACTCAATTACAAGTAAAAGTGGTGTGAAAAAGTACTTAAGTAAAAGTACAAATTACTCTTCATAAAAACTACTCAGAGTACTAATTACTTTTTAGCTGGTGGTATTTATTGAATTATCCATAATTGCTAAATCAGACAAGATCCAGACTATAAAACACATTTTACAAAACACATTTAAAGATACTATAAACACTTTTGAAACTTTGTAAACGGCATTAACTGAACTGTCAAGTGTGGTTTATGTGCGAATCACAGAACAACACCCCTAAACATACATACAATAAAATAATTAAAACAACGTCACAAAAATTAAGTTGTAAGTCTTTTTACCATTGTGTGTTTTATAATAAAAACACTTTTGTAACTTTGTAAACAGTATTAACTTATCCCAGTGCCGTGGGATAACAAACAGCTCGGCAACACGGACCTTGCATACTAACATATCATATCACAGTTTACCTTATGAACCTTTTGTTCAGTTTCAGCAGAAACTGAACGAGACGATTTAATTAGAAAAACAAATAATAATAAATAATACATAATCCATGTGTCAATCAATAACTTCTTGACTGTAAAATGACGGTCATCTCACGTAAATCTGCAGTAGCTGGAACTTGTTTTTCGGTTCAAATAACGTACCAGGCTTTTCATTGGTTCGTTAAGTTGAGATATTTTTATTGGTTACCGAAATGCCGGTCAGTGGTTGAAATATTAATTCAAATTACAGTACTCCATAATGAATTGTGATTTTAAAAATAACGAAGTAAATTACTTAGCTTAATTTGTACTCAAGTACAAGTAAAATTACAGACTTAAAATTATACTCATGAAAGTACAAATACCCCAAAAAGTTACTTAATTACAGTAACGTGAGTAGTTGTAATTCGTTACCTCCACCACTGATCGGCAGGGCTGTGATTTTGCCGTAGACACAAGGCAGAGTGCTGTAGGTAATCTCAGCGTGCCAATATACAGCCATATGATATTGCGTTTATACAATAGTTTGACGGCAAGAAAAAACAACGAAGAGTCTTTAAAAACCCTCTTTTGCGCAGAACTACTTCTTTCTGCCACAGATTAAAATCTCAAATTGACAGTTTAACAGTTAAGCCAAAACCCCCGTTACTAAAACAAAAATGTCACTTCAGAACTAGTAATGGAGGAACGTTGAGCTTAAAATATTGCTGAATTAAAAGCTCACTTTATTACGTAGAGTATTATGAGAGAGAGATGGACTGAATGAGTGTGAATACCTGCATCTGATACAGTATTCATTCTTCAGGTCAGTCTCATATTCACAATAAAACATTAGTTTGAATGTGCACTAAGGAAAGCAATATCTTTGTCATACTATCCTTTCTTTTGTTAAGAGTGATTTCCGATGATAGCGCTGCTTAGTGCATTTGTTGGCTGCATCTTACAATGTGTTGTTGAAGTAAATAGAACTTCCTTGTTTACAACCCTGTTTTAGTCTCTCTCAGTATAAAAGTCTTTACTGCTGATTTATTCATGAAAACAGTCTCTTGTCACCATCTAATGACAGAATAATGTAACTAAAATCACCATCACAAATATACACCGTTTACCAATACTAAATACTAAAATTATTTATATACATTTATTGAAAACTAATATTTAATGAACAACAACAACCATCATAAATGTTGCTATAGGCAATTCAGTCAAAAGTACATAGGCAGGGCTCTGAATATACAGAATTAAATTTATATAAAATATAACGTGATGAGATTGCCCTCAGCCAAAACTATTTACTCTGGAACAAATAATAGATTAATTAGACCAAAGACTGCTTGTTAGATTTACCCAAAATGAATTAAATCTCATGTTTAACTATTATAGAGACATCAGAGCCAGCAGCAAATTCCAGAAGATCTGGCTGAGGTAAGGGTGCTCTCGGCAAGTCCATAAGTTCTGAATGGCCGCTGACGCCCTGGAGCTCACATCTGTGAATACATAGAAGCAAATTTTCAAATAGACTTTACCCTTATTAACAAACCACATGTTTGAAGTCTAAACAAGTAGATCCTCACTTAAAAACTCGTTCAACTACAATTTGTTAGGTTATATATATTTCCATCTTTATCCACTTGAATGAGCATTAACTTCTTGACTTTTAAATCAAGGTTAAATGTCAATGACATTCATTTATGTAAGGGATAATGTACAGGCAGCCGGTACTTATCACAGAAATAAGCCCCGACAGTGTGATCAGGACCCGACGCGAAGCGGAGGGTCTTGTATCACACTGAAGGGGCTTATTTCGCGATAACTACAGGCTGCCTGTACATTATTCCGCTTATTACACGGCTACTTGCCACATAAGGAAGAAAACTGGACATGAATATGAATTTGAAACCTTTTATTGGCATATTTGTTTTAGATTAACATTTTTATCCTTCCGCGGACCGATATAGTACCACGTGACTAACATTCAAACTATGTACTTTAGTAAGACCATTTAAATAGATTAATGTCGAAATTTTCCATTGTTAATTGTGGTTTTCCAGTGTTTGTCACAAGATGGCGCCAAACGGTAATCTTTGTTGGCACGGAGGGATTTTAAACATACAAGTAGTACCGGCTATGCGTTATTACTTTGGAGCGGTGATTATTTGAAAAGAACGAACCTGCAAATGTCTCAACTGACCAATCAGAATCAAGCATTCCAAAGAGGCGTGTAATAAATACAAATAATGATTGCCACTGTAAAACTTTGTTCAGTCTTGTGATATTCTGGTCACAGAGAAACTTTAGCACGTATAAGATAGTAAGTGGTCTTAACGGTAATGTAAAGTTAAGTACAAATAAAAATGCCTTTCTGGATCAACACTCAATAGTGCAAAAGTCATTAGTAGTAAGCAGGAGTAAATTCCAAGTCTTGTGATTGTTCAGTCAGACAACCTTTACTAATCTGCTCTTTGATGCTGTGTAATGGGAAAATTTTGTGCTAATACTTCTGTGTGTGATTAGCAAGTGCTTTGTAGTGCCTCAGCAATTTTATTGAGTTCAGTTGAGTGCATATATGTGTTTCCACAAGACTAAATGTTTAAAATGCCTTGAAGGTAGTCAAAAATGTTTGAACAGTAAGATTTTTAATGTTTTTTAAAGAAGTCTCTTCTGTTCACCAAGCCTGCATTTATTTGATCCAAAATGTCAAAATCTTTTAGGATTTTTTATGAATAGAAATGTCCAAAGATCTGCATTTATGTGAAATAAAAAGCTTTTTGTAACATGATACACTAAACCAGGGGTTCCCAACCTTTTTTACTCCGGGGCCCCCCTCCTTCTCCGGACAATTTTGCAAGGCCCCCCTATGCCTGACATGTCATCTTATACTGTACTTCCACAGTAAAGAAAAAAATAATTTATTTTTAAAACTTTTTTATTAACCAAAACATTTGTTTTGCCTTAATTATTCTTCTACTGCATGTTATAAAAAAAACCTCAAAATTCAAATAAAATTTAAATTAAAACTTCAAATATACCTTATAATCTTTAAAGAAAACCTCTGCTCAATTCTAACTTTTAAAATTATTTTACTTCAGACATTCTTTACTTAAGAGAGAACTTAAGAGTACTTTTTCTTAAATAAGTGAACCTGCTCTACAACAGGGAGATACCGAAAGACCACTAAACCTATCCCTTTGAACTTGACTGACTGAATAGCTACTGTTTGTATCCATTAAAAAATAATACACGAATTCAAACTACAGCAAATACATTCTAAATCTGTTGAAACACATCAATGTGAAGGTTCGACCCAGACGGGATCAGTGAACTCTGTCAGTGCGCGCCTGATGCTCATAAACACCGAGCCTTACTCCTCTTCTATGGGTGAGCATCTATTATAAAACACTCACATTAATTTGGACAACTAGGCAAATGTTTGTAATTTCACGCAAAAATACGATAGGGATCAGAGCCCCGAGAGCGCGCATAGTTTGTGAATCAATAGCAGACTTACGGTGCGTTCACACTGGCACATAGCGAGCGGGGCGAAGCGAGCGTTTTCAATTAATTCATATGGAAGTTGAGCGTAAACGGTCGCGTGGTGCATTTTGGGATTGGAAGCGTTGCGGAGAAAGCGTTGAGAGCGGCTGAGAGCGTCAAAAGGTTGGGCATTCCTCAACTTTATGCAAATTTCGAGCGCAAAACGCCGGCGACAACCAATCGCTGTGAAGAGTAGGCAAGGCAAGATTATGACGCGTGTTTCTGAAACTGGTGGATTACTGAGCTGAAATCACATATTATTGAAAAAGTCAAGCAAAAGTAAATGTACTTTGCATGTTTTCATTATATGCTACAGTTTAGTTTTCGAACCGCCGTTAAAAGAAGACAATGGAACGTAAATAGGGTGTGAACATTGTTTTTCAGAGGCGTGCTCTGCCCTAAATTTGACACACCCCAAAGCAGTGGCGTTGTAGCGTTGCCAGCGGCAGTGAGCGCATATTTAACGCTGTAGTGTGAACGCACCGTTAGGCCGCGATCACACCGAACGCGTTTTAGCAGTTGGAGGCGCCTCTTTTGAATGGTTTTCTGTTGGCAGTGAGCATTCTGCGCGCCGCTTATGCGCACCGGGCGCCTCGCGTTTTCGCCGCCTGCTGCGGCTCGCGTTTTTGCAGGAGCGCTCTGAGCGCCTGAAGTTGAAAAAAAATCAACTCTGAGCGGAAAAACGCCCAACGTCATTCGCGTTCTTTTCCATTGTCCAATCGAATGAATGGAGAGGCGGGCCTTCTGTTGTGGTGATGAAAGTTTACCGTTGCTTAAAAAGTCCGGAGACTGCAAGAAATAGAGAAACCTTTGGTGTCTATCGTGAGTAACCCGGAGCTGTATTATTTAGGGTTTCTGCTAATATGACAGTTTACTTAACAGCAAAAAAACTAACGGTGCGTTCACACTGGCACGTAGCGAGCGGGGCGAAGCGAGCGTTTTCAATTCATTCACATGGAAGTTGCACGTAAACAGTTGCGTGGTGCATTTTGGGATCGGAAGCGGCGCGGAGAAAGCGTTGAGAGCAGCTGACAGCGTCAAAAGGTTGGGCATTCCTCAACTTTATGCAAATTTTGAGCGCAAAACGCCGGCGACAACCAATCGGTGTGAGAAGTTGGCAAGGAAAGACTATGACGCGTGTTTCCGAAACTGGTGGATTACTGAGCTGAAATCACATATTATTGAAAAAGTCACGCAAAAGTAAATGTACTTTGCATGTTGTTAGTATACGCTACAGTTTAGTTTGCGGACCGCCGTTAAAAGAAGACAATGGAACGTAAATAGGGTGTGAACATTGTTTTTCAGAGGTGTGCTCAGCCCTAAATTAGACACTCCCCAAAGCAGTGGCGTTGTAGCGTTGCTAGCGGCACTGAGCGTGGATTTGACGCTGTAGCGTGAACGCACCGTAAGATTTTAGAGCGCTCGCGCTATAATCCTTTGATTTGACTGACAGGACAGCTGTCTTGGTCGTTGCTTAGCAACATAAAAAAAACGCAGCACACTGCTCTTTTATTAAAAGTCACCAAACAAGGCAGTGCTGTGCGCCTTGCGTTTTTAGAACTAAAAGACGCGTTCGGTGTGATCGGGGCCTTATGCGTGTCTCATGCACGATTCTGATTTACACGAGACATTAGGCACGCGCAAGTTCGTTATTATGACTCTAATCGTTTTTACCTTTTACCTTTACGACAGTTTGCTTCATGCGTGCAGACGAGAGATGTAACATTAGTTTGCGTACAGCATTTGGAAGTTTTGAGCCGCCATTCAGTCTGTATTAAACAGTGCGAGGCTTGCTGCGCCGAGTCTGAAGCAATCAATCACAGAACACGAGAGAGGCTGTGCTTTTATTATTCTCATTTAGCGCATTAATAATGAAATTAAACAATTATAGGATAATATTTACATCAATTTTAAGATATCTCGCGGCCCCCCTGGAGGATCACTGAGGCCCCCTAGTGGGTCGCGACCCCCCGGTTGGGAACCGCTGCACTAAACCATTCAAAAGCTTGCAGTCAGTATTTTTTTTTTAAATAGAAATGAATACTTTTATTTAGCAAGGATGCTTTAAATTGATCAAAAGTGATGATAAAGACATGTATAATGATACAAAAGATTTCTATTTCAGATAAATGCTGTTCTTCTGAACTTTCTATTCATCAGAGAAACCTGAATAAAATCTACTCAGCTGTTTTTACACAATAATAATAATAATAATAATAATAATAATAATACAAAATATTTTTGAGCAGCATATGAGAATATTAAAATGATTTTGAAGGATCATATGACTGGAGCAATGATGCTAAAATTTAGCTTTAAAATAAATTACATTTTAAAATATATTCAAATAGAACACAATTATTTTAAATAGTTATTTTAAATAGTAAAAATTTTTCAGAATGTTGCTGTTTTTGCTTCACTTTGGATCAAATAAATGGAAGCTTGGTGAGCAAAAGCGACTTCTTTAAAAACATAAAAAATCTTTTGACTGGTAGTATATGCCATTAATTCAAAGTTAAGCTACATTATATTTCACAAATGCTATGTTCATCAGTTTATTCTCAGTTTTTTCTGTTTGTTTAGGAAAACGGAACTTCGGCTGCTTTTGATAATCTTGGCTATGAACCAGAAGGCAACAATGCACAGAAGCGCAATTTGGGCAACCAATTAGCCATTAAGGAGAGCGAGGTGAAGATCCGCGTGCTGGGAATGACCTGTCAGTCATGTGTCCGATCTATTGAAGGGCGGATTGGAAGTCTTGAAGGTGTTGTTAGTATCCAGGTGTCTTTGAGTGATAAAGAAGCATCTGTGAAGTTTAACCCTGCAAAGATAACACCTGAAATTTTGAGAAAACATATCGAAGATATGGGGTTTGATGCTTCACTTCTGGCCATGCCAAGTCAACCGCAGCCTTCGGTGACTGATTGGTCCGAGGTGACATTAGGCATAGAAGGGATGCATTGCGGGTCATGTGTAAAGACCATAACAGAGACTTTGTCAGGAGTGGTAGGTGTCAACTCGGTCTTCGTTTCACTTGAAAAAGGAAGTGTGGACCTTAGATTTGACCCATCACTGCTAACCCTGGAGACAGTTAAAGGCCTCTTAGAGGAGATTCCACCAGGGAATTTTAGGGTTTCCATTCCTGGTTGGAACTCCAGATCAAATTCTGCCCGAATTCAGACTGCCACCATTAGAATTGAAGGAATGACATGCAACTCTTGTGTTCAAGCCATAGAGGGAATGGTGTCCCAAAGAGCCGGAGTACGTACCATTAAAGTTTACTTACAGGAAAAGAAGGGAATTGTAACATTTGACTCTAGCGTGACCTGTGCAGAAGAACTGAGGGCGGCAATTGAGGACATGGGATTCGAAGCGTGGCTGGATCAAGGTTGTGAATACATATCAGAATACACATACTTACAAGGACCATATGATACTGAAACTTTATATATGTACCTGATAAGTCAACACAAGCTTACTGTTTACTAAATAGCACCTATTTTTGTTTGTACTAAATGTGTAGTTTAGAGGCTTTAGGGCTTAAATCTTTAACTGACTGTAAAACCAAGTGGATATCGCCAAATTGGCCAAATCTTTATCTTGTCTAGACAGTGGCTTCTCCTCTGCCAGCAAAATCTATCCAGAACAATGGTATCATTGGATACCACACAGGTTGCCATTCTAGAATAACATGAAGTGTTCTTGAATGACTCAAAACCCAGACATGGCAACCTTTAAAAGGAACAGTGGGAGAGTTAATCGGATTAAAGGGGCTTTAGGCAGACTGCTCTCTCACTCTCTCTCTCTCTTAGAAATGTTTATAACTTTTTAAGCTGTGATCCTAAGTAAACTTAAATCCAAAAATGCATAGTTTGTTGGGATCTAAAAATCATTTTAGCAAGCTATAACAATAAACCTGTATTAAAAATTTAATTTTGTGCATTTATTTAGTAGAAGCATTGAATGTCTTTAACGCTTTTTTCCCTCTCTTTCACACATAATTTCTCTTTTTCAAAGATTCTGGAATTCATGAGGCTTCATCAAGTAATCAAAAGCCAAGTGCTCCAAAACAAAGCCATAGATCCAAATCCTCAGCAAGTGAAATCACCAAAGACAACCAAGAAGGAAGTGAGACCCGGAAGTGTTTTGTTCATGTGACAGGGATGACCTGTGCATCCTGTGTGGCCAACATTGAGAGAAATCTGTTAAAACATGAAGGTAAAAATGCCATTCAGGATGTACTTTTTTAAAACTCTATTTATGTGATCAAGCAAATAAATTAAATGTCATATATGTGACCCTGGACCGCAAAACCAGTCTTAAGTAGCACTGTATATTTGTAGCAATACCCAAAAATACATTGTATAAGTGAAATCATATTAAGTAAAAATCGTGTTCCATAAAGATATTTTGTAAATTTCCTATCGTAATATGCATGGCTAAGAACTTAATTTGGACAACTTTAAAGGCATTTCTCAATATTTAGATTTTTTCGCACCCTCAGATTCCAGATTTTCCAATTTATTTTCCATACATCAATGGAAAGCTTATTTATTTAGCTTTCAGATGATGTATAAATCTCAATTAAAGGAAATTGACCCTTATGACTGGTTTTGTGGTCCAGGGTCACATATGTATGTAGAACAGTGGTTTGATTTTTATTTGTGTTGATGGATGTCTAGGTATTAAATCGGTATTAGTCGCTCTGATGGCTGGTAAGGCAGAGGTAAAGTATGATCCAGGGCTTCTGGACCCACCACAGATCGTCCAGCTCATCACTCGCTTAGGGTTTGGTGCCACAGTGATGGAAGACAATACAGCCCAGGACGGTGTCTTGGATCTTTCTGTGAGTGTCTGGGTGCAATTATGGGTGAACCAAACAATATGTTCTCCTTGTCCTATTCTCTTTTTTGGTATTTGTGACTTGATATTTTTTGTAATGAGTAATTTATTTAATGTTTTCACAAAAACATCTTTACCACCACATTTTTATTAATTTATAAGTGCACTACCAATCAAAAGATTTTTTATGTTTTTAGTGTAGTAGTTCTGCTCACCAGCCTGCATTTATTTGATCCAAAATACAGAAAAAACAGTAATATTGTGAAATATTTTTACTGTTTAAAATAACTGCTTCTATTTGAATGTCTTTTAAAATGTAATTTATTCTTGTTAATTCAAAGCTTCATTTTTTTCAGCAATAATAATGATTTGCTTTAATCTGAAAAGTTATCTGTTATATATATATATTATATATATATATATAATCTTTTTTTTTTTTTTTTTTAGATAAATTTTCAGATAAATGCCCATCTTTGGATCTTTCTATTCATAAAAAAAGCCTGAAAGTGCACTCACTTAAAAAATGTTTTAAATATTGATAATAATAATAAATAATAATAATAATAATAATAAATGTTTCTTGAACAGCAAATCATTTTTTATTTAGCACGGATGCTTTAAATTGATCAAAAGTGATGAAAAAAACTAATAATGTTACATAATATTTCTATTTCAGATAAATGCTGTTTTTCGGAACTTTCTATTCATCAGAAGCCTAAGAAGAAACCTAAACAATTCTGCTCAGCTGTTTTCAACATAATTCTAAATGTTTTTTGAGCAGCAAATCAGAATATTAGAATGATTTCTGAAGGATCATGTGACTGGAGTAATGATGCTAAAAATTCAGCTTTGAAATCACAGAAATAAATTACATTTACAAATAATATTTGAAATATATTCAAATATTAAACAATTATTTAAAATAGTCAACATATTTCAAAATTATACAATTTTTTCCTGTACTTTGGATAAAAAAATGCAGGTTTGGTGAGCAGAAGAAACTGCTTGAAAAAAACATTAAAAATCTTACTGTTCAAAAACATTTGACTGGTAGTGTGTATATTACATATATATATATTTTAAATATTAAATATTTTTTAATTGCAATTTCCTATAAAATTTATTTTTTTACACAGGTTGTTTGAAACACTTGTATTTATTTGTAAATGATTTACACCGTGGTAATGATACTTTGTGGCTATTATGAAGTTGTAATAATGATATAAATTTAGACAATAAATTATAATATCATCATAACATGCTAACAATAGTCATAATAATATAATTAAACAATAATGCAAAAATTAAAACTAAAGTGTAAGAGTATGGAAGTTTATGGGCTTTTTCTCCCTTTTGTATTTGCCAAATCACATGACTGATTCTCTTTTCCAGTACCTGCGTTCAACAATTAGCTATTTTTAAACAGTAAAAAAAAAAAAAAAAAAAAAAAAATTCACTGCTTGGATTGAAAAGTGCCTGTATTTAGCGGACACATGATCTCTACATAAGGCAATACATTTACATTAGAGAAAAGAAAAGCTAAAGAAAAAACTTTACTTTGTCCTCTTTTTTATATGAACCAGCGGGAAAAGAGATGAAATAGAAATCCTTATGAAGGTCTAATGTAGAATTCAACAAAAGAATAGTTTGATATAAGCAATTTACAGCCCTGTGAGCCTGTTTCATTCTTGGATTTCAGTCTTGACACTGATATTTCATCAGGTCACCGGTATGACATGTGCTTCCTGTGTCCATAACATCGAAACCAAACTTATGAGGACAAACGGAATACTGCACGCTTCTGTTGCTTTGGCAACAAACAAAGCTCATGTGAAGTTTGACCCGGATTTGATAGGCATTAGAAATATCATCCAAATTATTGAGGTAAAGTTATATTTATATTATTAAGAAGGATGAGGATCAATTAGGTTTTAATATTAATGTTATTTAATCATTGTATTGTTGTCATGCTTAATCTCTCATTTCATTTGTCTGTTCTCTCTATATTCTCTAGGGTTTGGGTTTTGGTGCGTCTTTAATTAAAAATGAGGGATTGAACAACACACTAGACCACAAAAAGGAAATTCGACAGAAAGTATCTTTTTTTATTATTCATCCTCACTTACTTCTGTGTGTGTGTGCGTGAGTGTGTCTGTCAAAGTGTAAGTGTATGTATTGCAATAAGTTATAGTGTAAACTGGTCTGTATTGGCAGATGGAGGCGTTCGTTTCTGATCAGCCTGTTTTTTGGGATCCCAGTGTTGGCTCTGATGATCTACATGATGGTGAATGACAGTCAATACAAGGAACATGGTGGTTCCATGTATTTGGAAAAGAACATCCTACCTGGTCTCTCCATCATTAACTTGATCTTCTTCATACTCTGCACATTTGTTCAGGTATTTCCACTACAGGTTATAGAAGAACGTTGGGTCTCATCTAATAATAATTGATTATTTTTATGTGGGCATAGAATGTTCTCATGCAAAATTTCAACATTTAGAATTTAGTGTAGTGCCACTTTGAGATCATACATAATAGTTTGAATGACCATCTGATTAATCAATAATATCGTATTTCTCTCTTTTTTGATTTTCTTTTATTCCCATTCAGTTTCTAGGTGGCCAGTACTTCTACAAACAAGCATACCGTTCGCTAAGACACGGTGTAGCCAACATGGACGTGCTCATTGTATTGGCGACCACCATTGCGTACTTGTATTCATTTATAGTACTGATCGTAGCCATTTTTGAAAGAGCCAAACAGAGTCCCCCAACCTTTTTTGACACTCCTCCAATGCTTTTGATGTTCATCGCTCTGGGACGCTGGCTGGAGCATGTTGCAAAGGTAAAGGAACATCAAAAAACTCTCATAAATACAGTACTTGTGGCTCAGAGCTCAGTCAAATGATCAGTATTGTAATTTCTCTTTATTATTAGCTTATAAGACAATGACAAAGTGCCGTTTCTGACAATACTTAATGGATTATAATAACGTCAAATAAAAGCAGCATGGTGTATCAGCCTAATACGTTAATGGTATAGTAAATATGCATTTTGACATATTAACCGGTGCTTAGGTTAATAAAGTGATCTCATATGTAAATATTAGCCTAATGTAATCTATTGTTGATTGGTCATCCTAATGTATTTTGCATTAGTCATATTACAGTGCCGTGCGAAAGTATTCATACCCCTTCATGTTTTTCACATTTTGTTATGTTGCTGCCTTACGTTAAACTGATTTAAATTATTCCACATCACTCTACACTCCATACACCATAATAGCAAAGCAAAAAATAGTTTTTAACATCTTTGCGAATTTATTAAAAATAAAAAACTTAAATGATTCCATTGCATAAGTATTCATACCCTTATCTCAGACAGTTGAAATGTAGGTCAGGATCATTCATGTTGCTTGTAGATGTGGCAAAGACAATTGAATGGATATGATTTGGAAAGGTACACGTCTTAATAAAAGATCCAACAGCTGAAAATGCACATCAGAGCAAAAAACCAAGCTCTGAGGTAAAAAAACAAAAAAAACAAAAAGGGCCTGTAGAGCTCAGAGACAGGACTGCATTAAGACACACATCTGGGGAAGAGTTCAGAAAAAATTCTGCTGCATTGAAGGTTCACAGAAGCATGTAGTCTCCCTTAATGGTAGAACTTTGAAACAACCAGGACTTCTCCTAGAGCTGGCGCCCTGGCCAAACTGAGCAAATGGAGAAAGGCTTTGGTTAGAGTGGTGACCAAGATCCTGATGGTCACTGTAGTTGAGTTCTATGATTAAATGTGGAGATAGGAGAAACCTTCAGAAGGACAAACATTACTGCAACACTGTGTGGCAAGACTCAATCCTCTCCTCAGTGAAGACACATGAAAACACACTTGGAATTTGCAAAAAAGCAGATGAAGGACCCTCAGACTGTGAGAAACAAGATTTTCTGGTCTGATGAGCCTCAATTCCAAGCATCATATGTGAAGGTGACCAGGCACTGCTCGTCACCTGGAGCGTACAATCCCAAAAGTAAAGTGTGCTGGTTGCAGCCTCATGCTGTGCGGTTGTTTTTGAGCAACAGGGACTGAGAGACTCAGAGTAAAAGAAAAGCTCAACACAGCAAAATAGAGAGATAGCCTTAATGGAAACCCAGTCAAGAGCATTCAGAACCTCAGACTGGGCAGAAGGTTTATGTTACAACAGGAGAATGACCGTAAACACACAGCAAAAGTGGCTCATAGACAACTTTGTGAATGTCCTTGAGTAGTCCAGCCAGAGCCTGGGCTTGAACTCAATCACACATTTCTGGAGAAGCATGAAAATGTCTGGCAGACTCTATCCAATCTGACAGAGCTTGAAAGGTGAAGACTTGAGGCTGTAAAGGCGCTTTAGCTAAGTACTGAGTTCACTGGTATGAATACTTATGCAATGTACTTATTTCAGTTGTTTTAGTTTTAATTGTCACAGTCTGGCTGGGTTGAGGAGTGGAGATGGAGGAGGAGATCCGGAGTAGATGAGATAAACAGTTTATTAAACAAAAATACTTGAAAATGATACAAACAAAAACCAGGAGCAAGAAATGAGCACATGAAACATTAGTAACATTAACAACGAACAAGGGGTAGTGAGCAGACACAGACTTAAATACACTGAAGACTGGGCGTGGTTACAAACGAGATAATAGGATGACGAGGGGGAAATACAAATATGGGCATGACTAGACCAAATGAGACAGAACTAAAGGGGGAGACAAGGACTAAACCATAGGAACTGGAAACATAGGGGGAAAAACACTAGGAGAACAGAACAAGACAGGACAAAATACTGACATTAATAAATTTACGAAGTTGTGACAATTTTATTTTTGCTTTATCATAATGGTGTAGTGTAGAGTGTAGATTGATGTGGAAAAAAAGTAATTTAAAGCAGTTTAAGCAACAAAAAGTTGAAAAAATTCTTGAGGGACTGTAAATAAAGTTTTTGACTTGAAAAAAAAGGCTGTTAATTTAATTGTTACCATAAGAATGAAATGTATCCATATTTTGATATTTATTTTGATATTTCACATACAGTCTAATTTATTAGCAAGTTGGTAAGGCCATATGTCACAGCACTAGTCTGCACATTGAGGTTTTTGATTGCTTTTAAATGCATTTCTTGTATTAATGTACTCATTATACTGGAAAAATGCTTATTAAATATAGCAGAACCGGTGGTTTATGACCATATGTTTACTACGGTATGTCTACTGCTGTAATCTCTCTCTCATGCATTCACAGACATGCTTCATGTGACAAAGCTGTCATTATGTTATAAAAATGCCAAAGTAATAAAATGCTCTTTGCAGTTTGAGGAGTTTTCTCAAGTGGTTCTGAACTGTCTTTGGTTTAATTAGTAACAAGAACAGCCACAAAATATCCAGCAATGTGTGTTTTGATAATACATAAGTTTTTTTTTTATAGTTTCACTACAGATTTGTAGTTTAAAAGTTAGAATAAGGTACATATTAGTAGCTAAAGTGTAGTACCTTTTGAAAGGATGGCAACTTATGTACTATTTTTTCTTTATGCCATTTTGGTGGGTGTTTATTTAAAAATAGATTACACCATTACTGTACAACAAGCTGCCAACAAACAGTGAATTCAAATAATGACACAGTGGTCTTAGTGAACAAAAAACAGGTGGTCTTAAGGCTGGAATGTGTCTGTGGGCTTGCCATTTGAGCATTAGAAAAACATTTTTTCTTTTTTTTGTCCTTGCAGAGTAAAACATCTGAAGCTCTTGCAAAACTGATGTCACTTCAGGCCACGGATGCCACTATAGTGTCCCTGGGAAGAGACAACACCATCATCAGGTTCACTTAACTCTATAAAGAAGTCATTATATGAGCTTTTAATTAGAAACTAGCTGCTGTTGGAGTATTTTTCAGGGGTGCTCAATAAGCTCATTAGTGAACTAGTCATTAGATACTTTTTGACATGATGTTCCATTTTCTAATTTCATGATATTTTGATATCAGCCTTATTTTTTATATGTATCAAATGTAGTGTTATCAAAATGAATACCTTAACTCCCGTGATAAGTTCTCGGCCCAAAACCCCATGCTCCAAGGACATGCCTGCAAACCCGAATGCACAAAATGATTGACAGGCAGAGAGCATTTCTGACAAAAATAAGCAGTGCTTCTCTGACTCCTTTTTTTCTGTTTACAGAGGGCTGTCACAGAGACAGCTATGATTTCCCAGGGCACATTTCAATGACATCTGCCAGATATTAGAGACATTGTATGTGCAATATTAAAAATAAATAAATACAAAATAAAATTCCTTACAGCACCTTTAATTATAATTATTAAAACATGTGTGAATCATTGTATTTTAAAGCAGAAAATGTATTTATAATGCATTTAATAATATAATAATTATAATTAAATAATGTAAACATTTAAGTTTAGTTATAAAAATAAAATTATTACAAGTAAAAGTGATTATTTACAGTATTATTACACTAAGTTCAGAATTGGTAAGATTTTTTAATTCTTTTGAATAAAGTCTTTTTTCACCAAGGCTATAATTATTTGATAAAAATAGTAAAAACAGTAAAACTGTAATTTTAACAAATTACAATAACTCACTAATATGCTGATTTGGTGCTCAAGAAACTAATTTGAATTAATTAATTATTATTATTAATTATTATCATGTTCATGTACTTGCTGAATTAAAATAACCTTTAAAAAACATTCTTACTGAATCCAAACATATGAACATTAGTGCATATTTTATTAATATTTTATTATATTGTAATAAGTTTCAGAATTTACAGAATTTCAAACATTTTACTGCACTAATATAAATATATACCCTACCAGTCAAAAGTATTTGACCAGTAAGATTTTTAATGTTTTGTAAATAAGTGTCTTCTGCTCACCAAGCCTGCATTTATTTGATCCAAAGTACAGCAAAAACAGTAAAAAAATTTAAATATTACTATTACAATATTACTATTTAAAATAACAGTTTTCTATTTGAAAAATTTTTAAAATGTAATTTATACCTTTGATTTTAAAGCTAAATTTTGGGCATCATTACTTCATCACATGATCCTTCAGAAATCATTCTAATATTCTGATTTGCTGCTCAGAAAACATGTATTATTTTATTATGTTGAAAAAAATATTGAGTAGAAAATTCAGAAGAACAGCGTTTATCTGGAATAGAAATCTTTTGTAGCATTATAAATGTTTTATCATCACTTTTGATAAATTTAAAGCATCCTTGCTAAATAAAAGTATTGATTTCTATTAATTCCTTCAAAAAAAAAAAAAACATACTGACTCTCGCTTTTGGCTGATCTTTGAATCTTTCTATTCATCAAAGAATCCTAAAAAAAAAAATAACTTGCTTGTTTTAAATATTGATAATAATAATAATAATAATAATAATAATAATAATAATAATTATAATAATAATAATAAAAATGTTTCTTGAACAGCAAATCCTCATATTAGAATGATTTCTGAAGGATCATGTGACAATGAAGACTGGAGTAATGATGCTGAAAATTTACCTTTGATAACAGGAATAAATTACATTTTAAAATATATTCAAATAGAAAACTGTTATTTTAAATAGTAAAAATATTTAAAAACTGTACTGCTTTTGCTGTACTTTGGATCAAATAAATGCAGGCTTGGTGTGCAGAAGAGACTTCTTTAAAATCTAGTTTAATTAAATCTAAATATATAATAATAAATAAAACTCCAAATAAATGACTTCCTCAAATAATTATTAAGAGCGAAAAAGCAACAAAAATACAGAATAACCTGATTTAGTGCAACAGCACTGCTGTGAGTGCAAGTAAAATGTTAGTTCAGTTGAATAGCTAGCATGCTGTGGGATGTCGACCTTTGGAATAGAAGTTGGCTCTCAAAGGAAGCAGGATTGAGCACCCTTGGCATAAATGAATTTCATTAGATCTAGTAGAACCTCAGAATACTGAATGGTGTTGATTGATGTGTGTGCCGTGTTGCTCGAGACTTGTAAGACTAACCTGTCAATTTGCTGTCATGTGTCAGAGAAGAACAGGTTTCTGTGGACCTGGTGCAGAGAGGCGACGTGGTAAAGGTGGCACCAGGGGGAAAGTTCCCTGTTGACGGGAAGGTCATTGAAGGCACGTCAATGGCAGATGAGTCCCTTATCACTGGTAAGACTTTGACTCAGTCAGTGGGAGTTTGTGTGGTTTAGGATGTTCAATCTGTCTACATTTGTAAACAGTGTCATAGTAAATACTTTGTGGGTTTTCCCAGTGACTTTAAAAAGGAGAATGTGCAACCAAAAAATCATGTTCATTCACATTTACAGGTGCAGTGCGCATATAAGCTGGGATAAGAGAAAGGACTCAAAATTACACAAATCTCATTTGTCGAAAAATTCATTTTTCATATAGACTGAATGTTGTGCCTGCTCCATTTCAAAGTATGATTTTTGGTTTCTGGCTTCACCTCCTCTTTAGCTTTTTCTGCTTTTTCCTAGTGATCTATCATGTTCATTAGTTACACTGGCATTATATTGGCCCAAAGGTCCAAAGCTGCCTGATGGATACGAATCTGAAATCCTAACTGAAAGTCAATTCGTCATTCTAGGGGAGCCGATGCCGGTCATTAAGAAACCAGGCAGTTGTGTGATTGCAGGCTCTATTAACGCTCATGGAGCTCTGCTAGTGGAAGCCACACATGTAGGGGCAGAGACCACGCTCAGCCAGATAGTCAAACTAGTGGAAGAGGCCCAGACATCAAAGGTAAGTCATGTGCACAAACATAAAATGCACACACATGTGCACAAACAAACCTTTTAGAGCAGGGGTTGTGAGAGAACGGCAGGGGGTTTGTGAGTTGATGAAAAGCTAATTAAATTAAATTAGTTCACCAAATTCTGTCATTAATTACTCACCTTCATGTCCTTTGTTCAT
The DNA here is from genome assembly GCF_049309525.1 of Garra rufa. NCBI lineage: Eukaryota > Metazoa > Chordata > Actinopteri > Cypriniformes > Cyprinidae > Garra > Garra rufa. Next base: position 10,631,304 of record NC_133372.1, read on the forward strand.
CTTCTGAACACAAATTAAGATATTTTTTAATGAAATCAGAGAGCTTCTGACTCTGCATAGACAGCAACGCAACTGACAAATTTAAGGCCCAGAAAGATAAGGAAATCAAAAAAGTAGTCCATGCACTGCAAAAAAATGCTTTTCTTACTTTGAATTTTTGTCTTGTTTCCATTCAAAATATCTAAAAATTCTCAAATCAAGAAAGACTTTCTAGAAAAAGTAAAAATTATTGTCTTGTTTTTTGTTTGAAACAAAGTTCTAAATGTTCTAAGCAAAAGCCCACTTAATTTTGACTTTGTTTTTTCTGAAAACAAGACAATAATTTTTACTTGTCTAGAAAATCCTTCTTGATTTAAAAAATTTGGCTGGAAACAAGACAAAAAATCTGAGTAAGAATTTTTTTGCAGTGTGTGAAATCAGTGGTTCAGCCGTAATTGTATAAGGCTGCGAGAATAGTGAATACTTTTCGAAAAGTGAATACTTTTTGTGCACAAAGAAAACCAAAATAATGACTTTGCTTCATAAAAGTACAGATGAACCTCTAATGTCATCTGGACTATTTTAATGATGTCCTTTCTACCTTTCTGGGCCTTGAACGTGTCAGTTGCGTTGCTGTCTATGCAGCATCAGAAAGCTCTCGAATTTCATCAAAAATATCTTAATTTGTCAACATGGGGGTGATTCATGACAGAATTTTCATTTTTGGTTGAACTATCCCTTTAAGTGAAACGCTACATACAGTATGTCACAAAAGTGAGTACACCCCTCACATTTCAGCAACCATTTTAGCATATCTTCTCAAGTGACAATACTATGGAAATGAAACTTGGATATATTTTAGAGTAGTCAATGTGCAGCTTGTATAGCAGTATAGATTTATTGTCCCCTGAAAATCAGCATACAGCTATTATTGTCAAAATAGCTGGCAACAAAAGTGAGTACACCCTAAGTGAACTTGTCCAAAGTGTCAATATATTGTGTTAGCACCATTGTTATCTGGCACTGCCTTAATCATCCTGGGTATGGAATTGACCAGAGCTGCACAGTAGGGCTGCACGATTAATCACGCAATGTTGTGAGGCGCGTTTTGTCAATGAAGCCGGTACTTTGATTAGTAGTAAATCTCCATCACGTGCATTCAGCACATGCGTTCAGCATTCGGCAATTGATACACAGAGGCGTAAATCACTGACAAGCTACGCCAAATCGCGCTCAAAATCGAATGCGATTTTGAGCACGATTTGGCGTAGCTTGTCAGTGATTTACGTCTCTGTGTATTACTTGCCGCTCCAGCTGAACGCACGTGATGGAGATTTACTACTAATCAAAGTACCGGTTTCATTGACTAAACGCGCCTCACAACATCGTGCGATTAATCGTGCAGCTCTACTGCACAGGTTGACATCACAGAGCTGCTGGACGTTACACACATGGTGCTTCTCCACCTTATGCTTGAGGATGCCCCACAGGTGCTTAATAGGATTCAGGTCTGGAACTTGGCCACCTCATCACCTTCACCTGAGTACCAGCAGCACTCATGCAGCCCCAGACCATGATGCTACCACCACCATGCTTGACTGTAGGCAAGGCACAATTTTCTTGGTACTCCTCACCAGGGCATCACCACACATGCTAGACACCATCTAAGCCAAACAAGTTTATCTTACAGTTTTATCAGACCACAGGACATGGTTCCAGTAATTCATGCTTTTGGACAGGTTGTCTTCAGCAAACTGTTTGTGGGCTTTCTTGTGAGCCAGCTTAAGATGAATCTTCCTTCTGGGACGACGCCTACGCAAACCGACTTGTTGCAGTGTGCAGCATATGGTCTGAGCACTGACAAGCTGACTTTCTACTTCTGCAGCCTTTACAGCACTCTGTTTTTTGAATCCAGGTTCTGCACCCGACGCACAGAACGTATAGTAAATCTATACTGCTATAGAAGCTGCACATTGCCTACTCTAAAATATATAAAAGTTTCATTTCTATAGTATTGTCCCTTGAGAAGATATACTAAAATGGTTGCTGAAATGTGAGGGGTGTACTTACTTTTGTGATATACTGTATATGTAATAGATCATTAAAGGTTGTATCAGCGATTTCTAGCCTAAAACTTAAAGTGTCAAATTCAGCTGACCTTTATTCACGATCCGCTCGCTGCCTGCCCCATAAATTGTCTGTGAAAAAAACGCGTCTCTCTGGTCAGCCTAGGGTCCGAGATATGCCAAAAAAACAATCGGCACTACCAACCTTTCCACAGATAAACAAACAGTGTTCCAACCAATCAGCGTCAGGGGTTTGGTGTTGTGGACTTTCCTACTGGTGCAGGGATGTGAGGGAGGCGGAGCGAAAGTCCACAACACCAAACCCCTGACGCTGATTGGTTGGAACACTGTGAGCGGATCGTGATGAAAGGTCAGCTGAATTTGACACTTTATGTTTCAGGCTAGAAATCGCTGATACAACCTTTAAGTAACTTTAAACAGTCAGTTCTGGCCAAAATAGTCTATACAAACATTACAAACACATAGTTATTAAATGATGGACTGCAGCCGTTTGGATTACTTGTGATGTTTTTATCAGCTACAGTATTTGAAATCTCATTTTCTCAGCTAATTAAAATTTTTGGCTAAACTGTTTCTTTAAAATAAAGTATTTCTTCATTTTATTTATGAGAAACATTTAATCAATAACATCCTTTCACATGTGAACTCTGACAGCACTCATTTTGCACATATTCATGTTTTTCCTTTAGTTTTTGATTAAAAAAACATGTTAGATATCATTATGCAAATTTACAATTGTGATGTTACTGTCCTCTTTTCTTGGTAGGCACCGATTCAACAGTTAGCTGACAAACTGAGTGGCTATTTCGTTCCATTCATAGTGGTCGTCTCCGTGCTGACAGTGGTCGCATGGCTCATCGTTGGCTTTCTGGACTTTAACGTTTTGGCAAAGTATTTTCCTGTGAGTAACAGCTATTCATGAACTTATATTACAAATAGATCTGCATGTGAGTAAAAAACAATTTAACATCTTTAACCTAATATGATCTCCACAGGATTATGACCAAAACATCCCCCGAGCAGAGGTGATCGTTCGCTTTGCCTTCCAGGCCGCCATCACGGTTCTGTCCATTGCGTGCCCCTGCTCTCTGGGCCTGGCGACCCCCACTGCTGTTATGGTGGGCACAGGAGTGGGCGCTCAGAATGGCATTCTCATAAAGGGAGGAGAACCTTTGGAGATGGCCCACAAGGCAATGCTCAATCATAAGTCCTTCTTTTGAGTCTGTATTTATTAGGCTGAAATCCCAGCTGCAATGGTATCTGTAGGAACTTTGCTGGATATTTATGTATATACACTACTGTTCAAAAGTTTGGGGTCAGTAAGCTTTTTTTTTTAAGAAATTGATACTTTTATTTAATAAGGATGCATTCAATTGATAACAGTAGACATTTCTAACTAACCAACTAACTAAAAACACTTTTTAACCTTCTATTCATCCGTAATGATTTCTGAAGGATCATGTGACACAGAAGACTGAAGTAATGGCTGCTGAAAATTAAGCTTTGCCATCACAGAAATAAATTACATTTTTAAAATGGAAAACATTTCGTTGGAATTGTAATAATATTTCAATGTCATATTTCAAATATTACTATTTTTACTGTTTTGTTTATATAAATGCAACATTGGTAAGCATGAGACGTTTTTTTTTCTTTCAGAAACTTTATTTACTAATTATTTTTTTTACAAACACTAACATTAAAAATCCTACTGACCACAAAATTTTAAATGGTAGTGTCCCATTTAGAATCGAAATACAATTTTTTCTAGTTTTTTAAATATTTAAATATTTATTATAAATTTTCAGTTTTAGTGTTTAGTTCTGTTTTAGTTTTAGTAATTTTGCTGAGTGTTCATGTAATATTTATTAGTTTCATTTTCTTAAATTTAAGTTAACTAACTAATAACCCTGATGTATAAAAATCCAGCATAGCATCAAAAAATAGATATAATATTTATAATGTAATTTGTTATAATTAATATACAGTCAAAGTCAAAAGTTTACATACACCTTGCAAATTCAGCAAAATGTTAATTATTTTACCAAAATTAAGGGAGATCATACAAAATGCATGTTGTTTTTTATTTAGTACCGACCTGAATAAGATATTTCACATAAAAGATGTTTACATATATGTAACCCCTCACACCCGGGTCCTACCGCACCTGGCCTCCTTTACATATAGCCCACAAGTGAAAATAATAGTTGAATTTATAAAAAATAAACTTGATTTTTAATACTGTGTTACCTGAATAATCCACAGGTGTGTTTTTTTGTTTAGTGGTAGTTGTTCATGATTCCCTTGTTTGTCCTAAACAGTTAAACTGCCCACTGTTCTTCAGAAAATTCTTTCAGGCCCCACTAATTCTTTGGTTTTTCAGCATTTTTGTGTATTTTAACCCTTTTCAACAATGACTGCATGATTTTGAGATCCATCGTTTCACAATGAGGACAACTGAGGGACTCATATGCAACTATTACAGAAGGTTTAAATGCTCACTGATTCTTCAGAAGGAAACACGGTGCATTAAGAGCCGGGGGTGTAAACTTTTGAACAGAATGAAAATGTGTACTTTTTTCTTATTTTGCCTAAATATAATTTTTTTTTTCAGGTATTACTGCCCTTCAGAAGATACTTACATGTTTCCCAGAAGACAAAATAAGTAAAATTTACCCTGATCTTCAAATTCAAAAAGTTTACACCCCTGGCTCTTAATGCATCGTGTTTCCTTCTGAAGCATCAGTGAGAGTTTGAACCTTCTTTAATAGTGGCATATGAGTCCCTCAGTTGTCCTCAGTGTGAAAAGATGGATCTCAAAATCATAGTCATTGTTGGAAAGGGTACAAATATACAAAAATGCAAAAAAAGCAAAAAAAAAAAAAAAAACAGCTTTGGATCATTCAGGTAACAACACAGTATTAAGAATTAATGAATTCAACTAATAATTTACATATATTATGTGTAAATGTCTTTAAAATGTTGTTAAAATAATAAACATTTAGCAGATTCTGCAAGGTGTATGCAAACTTTTGACTTCAACTGTATATACAGGCCTACCTATTACTTTACAAAATTCTGTTCTTTTTTACGTCCAAAATTGTCAAGTATATTCATGTAGAGTGATAGGATGCAGTTATAAATATTGCTCAGACAAAATGTTTAGATTCTTTAAGGATTCACTGAATAGTCTGTTAGAATTCGACTCCCTTCCCTGTTGTTCCTGCAGGTTAGGGCTGTTATGTTCGATAAGACTGGGACCATCACTAATGGTGTGCCGCAGGTGACGCGAGTACTGGTCCTGTGGGACCGGGCAAAGCTTCCTCTCCGGAAGGTTCTGGCTGTGGTGGGCACCGCAGAGGCCAGCAGTGAACACCCACTGGGCATGGCTGTCGCCAAGCACTGCAAACAGGTTTGGGAAAAGCAGCAGTACAATTTCATATGATGCAGCCTCTGGGCTTTATGTTCAGGAAATTCAGGAGAGCCTGTTTTCCATCCACTTCCAGTTAAACTATCTGTTTATATAAATAAAACTGCTCTTTGGTGTTAAAGGAGGTTTCTAAATCGGTTTGTCTGCTTCTAAATCTGTTTCTCTGTAGGAGTTGGGAACAGAAACTCTGGGCTACTGCCATGACTTCCAGGCTGTTCCTGGCTGTGGAATCAGCTGTAAAGTCTCCAACATTGAGGATCTGCTGCAGAACAGCCCGAAGACACAAGAAACAAACACATCCGATGCAAAGCAGACACCACTTCTTATTACCCTCCAAGGAGTCACCACAGATGAGAGCAGTCTGGTGGCAGACACGGATTCGGGGTCAGGTAAGGTAAACGTGTGTTTTTGCTGCCTCCTAGTGTGAGTTTTGTGCATTACTCTTTTCTAACCTTTGGTAACATTTCTTCTTTTTTTTTTTATCACATTTTATAATCAATTAATAATTCTGTTAATATTTGCATTGTATGCTACCAAGACTGCATTTAACTGATGCAAATACAGTAAAAAGTGATAGTGTGAAATATTATTAGAATTTACAAGAACTTTACTATTTTAATTTGTGATTTATTACTGTGATGATAAAGTCTTCAGTGTCACGTGATCCTTCAGAAATCATTTTAATATGCTAATTAGATGAAAGATCAAGAAACATTCCACAAACATTAATTTTCAATTTGATAAAAACCACTATTATTAATTGAATACTAGATTAGAGATGATTCTGAAAATGTAGTTTTGCATCTCAGGAATAAATGACATTTTAAAACATATAAAAATAGAAAATATTCCATTTCAATTGTAATCATATTTCACATATATCAATTCGTACTGTATTTATGTTAAAATAAATTTAGCTTTGGTCAGACTTTTTTTTCCCAAAAACCTTTAAAAAAAATCTTAATTATTCAAAACCTGAAAAGCAAAAGAAAATGTTGTTTTCCATGATGTGTCCCCTTCACTTTTTTATTTCCATGTGGTTGTGGCTCAAATTTTCTTGAATGAGTTAAACTCCTAATGTATGAAGACAGATATACAGTACAGATATATGTATATGTGTTTTTCCAGATAGCCCTTCATACTCTGTTTTGATTGGGAACAGACAGTGGATGACGAGGAATGGTTTGGAGGTCACAGCTGATGTAGATGATGCCATGAGCAGCCATGAGACTAAAGGACAGACAGCCATACTTGTGGCCATCGATGGTATGTTATGTGATACTATTATATCAAAAAAACTTTTTTTAGTTCCACATATAATCTTAGAAAATTTCAGATTGTAGTTTGTTATAATTAGCCCATCTTCGAATTATCTCTAGGTTTTTATTTCAAAAGATCAAGATCACCCCCTCCCCATTTCTCTGGCTTCCTGTCTCTGTTTCTCAGGTGTGCTGTGTGCTATGTTAGCTGTGGCAGACACAGTGAAGGAAGAGTCAGCTCTTGCTGTTCATACCCTGAGCAGTATGGGAATTGAGGTCTTTATGATCACTGGAGACAACAGACGCACAGCCCGGGCCATCGCCACACAGGTGCATATAGAGTTGAGGTCAAAAGTTTACATACACCTTGCAAAATCTGGAAAATGTTAATTATGTTATCAAAATAAGAGGATCATACAAAATGCATGTTATTTTTTATTTAGTACTCACCTGAATAAAATATTTGACATAAAAGACGATTACATATAGTCCACAAGAGAAAATAGTTGAATTTAGAACCATTAGATCCATTTTTTTCACATTGAGGACAACTGAGGGACTTATATGCAACTATTAAAGAAGGTTCAAATGCTCACTGACGCTCCAGAAGAAAACACAATGCATTAAGAGCTGGGGGGTGAAAACTTTTTGAATTTTAGGATCAGGGTAAATGTAACTTATTTTGTCTTCTGGGAAACATGTAAGTAACTTCTGTAGCTTCTAAAGGGCAGTACTAAATGAAAAAAATATGATATTTATGCAAAAAAAGAAAAATGTACACATATTCATTCTGTTCAAAGGTTTACACCCCTGGCTCTTAATGCATTGTTTGAAACTCTTGTAATAGTTGCATATGAGTGCCTCAGTTGTCCTCAGTGTGAAAAGATGAATCTCAAAATGATAGTCATTTTTGGAAAGGGTTCAAATACACAACAATGCCAAAGAATTTGTGGGACAAATAAAATCCAGTCATTCTAGTAGGAATCTGCGCATTGTGAGTTTCACATTAAGGTGAAAACAGATTTCGCTCAAGAATTCATGAAACTGACCAACAGAAAGCTGCTTAATTGAAACTGACTTTTCTATGAGCAGTGATTCATACATCTCTACGATTAAATTTCACTTATGTGACTTCATTTACTGTTGTTTGACAAATTATTAAAGAAAACATCCTGTAATTTCAGTATTCCAGGAATTTCACATGACAGCAAAAATTCTCGCAGGGAGATTTCACAAAATGTGGTCACGTTGATTCACCATGTTGACCAGTGAAAATCTACTTGGTTTGTGAGCTGGGTCATTTTGTGTCAACTCAACCAGAGGTCCCCAGCTCAAAATTTTGATTTTGCTAATATTTATTTCTAAAAAAGAATAGTGATGAAAGCCAAAATATTAAATGTCATGGATGAATATTTACTGAGGAACCCACTATTTTGTGGAGGGGGGGGTCAAAATGCCAATTTTTACCTGAGATTCAAATATTACAAGCGGGTAAAATTAATAATAATTTCAGAAAGATGGCAGCATCATAATATCCATAACATTCCAATATCTCTGGAACCGAATCATATAGAGCCCTAAAAATGAAGATGCCAAAAGGAAAGTTTGTCAAGGCCGAATATCTAAAAGGGCATTAAGATATCTTTAATACTTTAATACTAAAAGTGCTGTTTCCCCATTTTTGGATGGTCACTATTGGCACATAATGCAACAAAGATAATATCAACATATTTTACTAACAGACCTACCAATCTCTGTGTAAAAATAACAAACATGATGCTGCCAGCTTTCTGAAGTAATTTTTACCATTTTGCCATTTATTCATCAATTACATTTATTAGTTTGGCTTTAATTACCATATAGGTCTAACTTTCTTCAGAAAAAATATTAGCAAAATCAAAAATTCAAGCCAGGGAAGTTTTTGAAATTTGGTTGATTTGACACAGAAAGACCCAACTTTGCCTCATAAATTGCTACACTGTTAGCAATGCCTCTTTTTGGCTGAGAAACTTCACCAAAATGTCACTAATGGAAAGGCCACACTTCTGACATCCAATTTGCATGTGTGCTATACACTGTGTTTTGTTACACAGGTCGGCATCAAAAAGGTGTTTGCAGAAGTCTTGCCTTCCCATAAAGTGGCGAGAATCCAGGAATTGCAGGAACAAGGTCTGAAAGTTGCAATGGTGGGTGATGGGGTCAATGATTCGCCCGCTCTTGCCCATGCCGATCTGGGCATTGCTATAGGAACAGGCACAGATGTTGCCATTGAAGCAGCAGATATTGTCCTTATACGGGTGAGTCAGTTTATTTCTCAGAATTCTATGAAATATCAACAATTAAACAGTTCAGGCCTTCATTATATGTTTTTTTTTTTGGATGTAGAATAATTTGCTGGATGTAGTGGCAAGTATTGAGCTATCGAAAAAGACGGTGCAGAGAATCCGGATAAACTTTGTCTTTGCTCTCATTTACAACTTGCTTGGCATCCCTATTGCTGCAGGTAAATAGAACCAAACACAGTGTTACCAGTGTTTTCTGACATCTAGTACTGTGTGCATTCTGTAAGAGATGGATGTGTTTATGCTGGTTGGGTTTTTAGGTGTGTTTATGCCGGTTGGGTTGGTTGTGGAGCCGTGGATGGGTTCTGCTGCGATGGCAGCTTCATCTGTCTCAGTTGTGCTCTCCTCTCTACTGCTGCGACTGTAAGTGCACACTACACTACACCGTGATGAAGTCTTCACATTCTACCCACACACACTTTATAGCCCTGTTCCAAAACCAAGAGTACTGCCCATTTAGACATTTTAGGTATCATAGGAGTCCCGAAACAATGGATGCTTTAAACAGCAGGCATGCAGGAAATAATACTGCCATATCCACCCTTTTCTTCGATGCAGAAATGCCCTACGGGAAATAACGAGAAGAATAACGTGCAGTAAACAGTGAAGCCGTTTGCACTACAAACCAGTGTGTTCATAATTAAGACAATACAAACACCAATTTGCAATATCAAGCTGCAAAACCATCTGTTTTGTACAGCTGTTTGACGCGGATGAGACCGGAAGCCAGACCCATTAAATTTACAAATGGCCGCGCCCACTCTTACATGAAGAAAAAAGTGGATAAGCTGCACTGAATATGTTTTGTTAGATAACCTAAAAAATGCATAATATGACTCTGATATGATTTTTTGGAGGGTTTGGACTTACGTCACAATTTGGTAAATAACAGCATGAATTGCATGGTTAATGTACTACTGAATATGTTGTTCTGCTAATTTATGCTGTCTAAACTATGGGTAAAAAGTGTGGAAGCTGCTAAATCATATAGAGAAGGACTTCAAACAGGAAAGGGCACACTATTTAGACAAACTAAAGTGAATAGGTGGTAAAGATTTGAGCAGTATTAATTAAGATATTAGCCTAATATTTTACCTACCTGACTAGGAATGATAAGAACAAATACAAATGTTGTCAAGATTCTTACTTTGGAAATCCTGGTTCAGTTTGGCCAACCACAACGCCTTTTGTTCCTCAGACAGTTTTTGCACTCCTCTCCTTGATTTGTTATAACTTTTGGTAGTCTATAGTACTCTAAATGTTTTTCCTTGTCTGACCAATTAGTACAGCCCAAAACATGACAATAATTGGCCATTTTCAGCAGCAATAATCAGCTAAATTTGCGAGTTTCGTTCAGTTTAGTGGAATAGTTTACATTCATTGCTGCCAAAATGGCCAATTGATGACACATCGTGAAAACCCTCTATAGTAGTATAGTCTTAAACACACTGGGTTGTAGTGGAAACAGTTTTACAATTTAATTTACTTCATTATTCTTCTAGATATTTAATTATAGTAGTTAATAAAAAAAGAAGTTTCACACATTTACATGAAATAGCTTACTTCTGAATTGAAAAATAAACTGGATTGGAAACAACCGCAATTCATGTGATAAATACTAATTCAAATACTGTAACTCATGTCACAAGAAGGCAGGTATAGTTGTTCCAACTGAGCTCTTCATCTTTTTTATTAGCCTTCCCATGATGCTTAGATATTTTGTAAATATTTTTCTCCCTCTCTTAGCTACAAGAAGACGTCAGTAGAAGTGTACGAGTCCAGAGCTCAGAATCACAGGCTCAGTCTGAGTCCGTCTCAGGTCAGCACCCATGTAGGAATGGAAATCCATCGCTGCAGCCCTCGTGCATTCCGCCGGAGCTTAGACAGACGGAGCCGTTCAGTCTCAAGCTCCTCCTCCCTGAAATCAAACTCTTTCCACCCCTCCACATCACAACCGTACAGCACCGCAGGAAGGAACATTGTGTAAAGCAACTACTAGCCATGAGCCATTGACAACAGCTGACTGGAAATATGTTATCATGGAACAACAATAAAATTTTATAAATGTACAATTTACAATAGATTAGATTTTAGCTACGGCTGTTTTAATATAAAACTATGGCATCAAGGGTGAAAGCTTTCCTGTTGCATATTCAAGTAAGGGGTTGAAGTTGGTCATGTTGATTTACTGTGATTTTTCCTTCCATTAAGTTTACTCTTCAAAAGTTGTCTGTTGTATTTTAATCAAAGTTTAGCAACATTCTTTCTTTATTGCACTACAGGATGGGAATGTAAATGAAGGTCATGAATGTAAAACCTGTTTAATTATGTACTAAAAGGGTCATTAAAATGTACTTATTGCTTGTTTTCTTTAAGAGAAACTTAACCTTTTTTCTAATGGCAGAATCTAGAAGCCAGTGTCCGATAATAAATGCAATAAGCACCCAAATATTGGTGAAATTGTGGCAAGAGTTTCTAACAGAAATAGTCTTAAAGGATCAGATTTTTTGACATTGCTCTCTTGTGGTTTGGAGAATTGATGGATGGATGGATCTCTTTGTACAGTACAAGGTTGATTTGGCATTTCTTGGCCAACAGATGTCAGTAATGTTGAACAGTTTAACAGCTAATCTAGTAAGATAAGCAGGGTTTGTGGAAATTGAATCAGTTTTGATCCAACAGAAGATTCATACAATTGTGACCCTGGACCACAAAACCATAAGACTCAGTTCATCTGAGTAAATAAGCTTTCCACTGATTTATGGCTTGTTACGATATTTGACAAAGATACAACTATCTGAATATCTGGATTCTGAGGGTGCAAAAATGAAAATATTGAGAAAATCGCCTTTAAAAGTTGTCTTAGCGATGCATATTACTAATCAAAAATTACGTTTTGATAGATTTACGGTAAGAAATTACTTAATATCCTAACATTTTTGCCATAAAAGAAAAATCTATAATTTTTTTTGAACCATACAATGTTTTGTTGCCTACTGCTATAGATATACCAGTGTTTATTTTTAAGGACAAAAGACATGTCAGGATACATGCAGAGGCACCTTTACAGTACACTTTTGTTTAAGAAAAAGTGGATATGTTTATTAAATACACAGTTAGCAGTGTAAAACGAGCCTGTCTATGAGTTTTCAGATACAAAATAAAGTGCATGGTCCCAGCATGGCCTTGTCATATGTGCTATGTGTTACATTATTACAATAGAAGACAGATTTACTCCCGTCCTGTTTCTTTCATCCATCAGCAGTACAATCAAATGGATAAATATACAGTAATACAGCACACAATCACTCAAGATGGTTGTCAAAAATACAAAGTACCTACTATTAGTAAAAGTGAAAAGTGAACACTTTTGTCCCAGTGGTATTACAGGGTTACAGTATGCTTGGGCGATTGGTTTAAGCATGTTTCTCAAATTTAGCCAGATTGCTTGGAGTATTTTGCATAGCTCCTTATGTTAAAGAGGTCATCATAAGCAACTAAATGTTCATACTGTAGCTTTCAGATTTAAAGGTAAAAGAGAGATTGGAAAATAGTCACAAACTAAATTTTGCAGAAAAAAAACAGTAAGGTATTTACAAAATTAATTATATAAAAAATATAATAAAATATACAATTTAAATAATACAAAAAAATAATACAACCCCTTTTAAAAAAAGTGCGTACTGCATGCAGAATTAAAGTGTGTTTACACCATCTATTTTTGCATCTATTATTTAATTGTAACCTAAAAAAGCAACATAATTTACCTACCACAGTTATGAAACTGAGCTCTACTGCTTTGCAAAGGCTTGAACTACACATAAATATGCATTCCCATGGGTTATTCTAGTTATCATTCATTTTTAGAGAGATATACAGAATAAATGTAGTTTATGGCAAACATTTGGGATAGTAAATATTGCACTGCTATTTCTCATATAATACTTTGTTCCTTTGAAAGTTGGTATTATTAAAGAGATAATTTACTGAAAAATTACTCACCCTCATGTCGTTTCAAACCCGTAAGACCTTCGTTCATCTTAAAAAATAGCCCATGTGACTATTCATTTTATGAAGCTACGAGAATACTTTTTCTGCGCCAAGAAAACAAAACAATCGACTTTATTCAACAATTCTTCATAAAGCTTCATAAAATTACTGTTGAACCACTGGGCCATAACGTTTTAGTTGCGTTGTTGTCTATGCAAAGTCAGAAAGCAAAGTCGGATTTCATTCAAAAAATTCTTAATTTGTGTCCTTACAGGTCTGGAACCTCATGAGGGTAAGTCAATAATGACACAATTTTCATTTTCAGGTGAACTATCCCTTCAATATAAAGCAATTCACAGCGGCTTGGTACAGTATATGAATAATGTTTGTAAGTATGTAAGGCCCAAAACACCAGTTTAAAACCATTATAATCATTGCAAGTACCTTGTGAATCCAGTTTAACCCTGCGCATATTGCTCCACAGACTGAAATCGGTTTCATGAGTGTGGTCTGTGTTGCAAGTAAACCAACTGTATTGCTGTATCAAACCAGTCCTGTTCATACCAATAAATAACCATGTTTTCAACATCACATTATTCCACAACCATCTCGCATTCGCTAGCATTTGAGATGTTTCTTATTAGACATATCGTTCCATATTCTCAATATCTCCTCTGGCGAGATCTGATGCACAGTCAAGACTTTTCGGTAGCGGCAAAGACTGTAGGACATTTTCCAGTGATTGAATCCACTGTTCTGGAAAGGCTGAATGCCTAGTTTCCGCAGGCACAGTCCCACGTACACATCCTCCAGATGTAGGAGTCTTGTATGGAGGGATGTTTTATAAATCAGCTCCGCAATGTCTCCGGAGAAGACGTATCCAGTGCCAGAGCAAAATGGTGGGTACCTGGTATCAGGGTAGAGCTCCCTGGGCATGAACCACTTGCTGTGGACATCACGTATGGGTCCACCATTTATCACGTGACCTGTGAAAAAGCGGCGTCTTGGTTTGGAGTTGGGTCTCAGCAGGTTAAAGACTAAATTGTCCATGTTGACAAATATATCACTGTCTGTTTTCATGACATACTCCGCGTTGGGACAAAACGAGGACACCCATCGCATACCCATGAGAGTCTTCAGAGTCAAATTGTGGTAGGAATCCACAAAGTCCTCGACTATGATGTCATGGAAGATCTGGCTCTCTTGTTCCACCATCTGGTTGAGGACAGGTTCAGGGCTGTACCCAAGAAGAAACAGCGTCAAAATGCGAATGTCACCAAACGTGTTCTCATCTCCCCACGTCTCCCGGATCGCCTGGCGGGCATCAAACTCTTTGTGGTTGGTGCTGATGAGGAGAACGAGGAAGGGTGTTGTGCTTTCGCATTTGTTGGGCTCATTGATGAGGAACTTGAAATTGTGTGGGTTCAGAGTACGCGTTCGGATATTGCTGAAGGAGTCGTTCTTCGACAGCCTCGGGAGAGGTTTCCGGGGCGTGAAGTTTATCTGACCCACGTAGGTGGTTGAAGGCCGAGAGCCACTGAGATACCACAGCGCGCTGGCCCAGCAGACCACAGTCAGCAAATACAGGCATGACACCTTTGATGGCATCTCGTCAGTGGCTGGATCACCTGTCAATCACACGCGTACAGCCCACAGGGCCAATCACGTTGGAGTTATTTGACAAACATTGCTCAGTTGAGCACAAACCATCCATCTTTTGATGTCAGTGCTGGTTTAGATGTGTTCAGAAGCATTCTTTCTAGAAACACAAACATTACTCAACATTTTCCTCATAGACCAAATGCCACCAGTCATTTAAATGGATATCAGTGTTCCTTCATTTGCGGTTATTGAAAACAGACTAAAGGCCCGTTCACACCAAGAGCGATAACGATAACTATAAATACAACCATAACTACACTAGTAAAAGATAACTGTCTATTTTTGTTGCATTTACACGATTTTAACCAGTAGATGTCCTCAGCATGCACGTTTCGAGCGCATCTAAACAGTGAATCTAGCATGTCTTTAACATAATCAATGTAATGCTAGTGGAAATAAATACAATATGGACTCAAGATGATGTTGTCCAAACTAGCGCTGAATTCCTGAGGCAATTTTATGTTTTACTCTGTTTGCTGTGCAATGTCTGTTTGCAATGTTGCCTGCTGTTTCAAATGCACAAGCCTTTTAAATTTGAATGAAGTCTGATTAGCTGTCAGTGTTTTATCATTCATCAGCTAAAAAAAAATCATTCTGAAAGTGATCCCAACGATATCATTGCCCTGTATCATTATCATTATAGTTGTGGTGTGAACATTGCTATTCTCATCCTTATAGTTATAGTTTTCAGTATCGTTCTTGGTGTGAACGGGGCTTTAGACTGATTCACATTCTACAGTTAGGGAAAAAATTATTTGATCCCCTGCTGATTTTGTACTTTTGCCCATTGACAAAGAGCCTTTTAATGCTAGGTTTATTTGAGCAGTGAGAGGCAGAAAAACAAAAAAAAAAAAACAAATTAAAAAAAATTTGTATAAATTGATTTGCATTTTAATGAGTGAAATAAGTATTTGATCCCTTCGCAAAATATGACTTAGTACTTGGTGGCAAAACCCCTGTTGGCAATCACAGGGGTCAGATGTTTCTTGTAGTTGGCCACCAGGTTTGCACACATCTCAGGAGGGATTTTGTCCCACTCCTCTTTGCAGATCCTCTCCAAGTCATTAGAGTTTCAAGGCTTACCTTCAGCTCCCTCCATAGATCCTCTATGGGGTTAAGGTCTGGAGACTGGCTAGGCCACTCTGGAACCTTAATGTGCTTCTTCTTGAGCCCCTCCTTTGTTGCCTTGGCCGTGTGTTTTGGGTCGCTGTCATGCTGGAATACCCATCCACAACCCATTTTCAATGCCCTGGCCGAGGGGAGGAGGTTCTCACTCAAGATTTGATGGTACATGGCCCAGTCCATTGTCCCTTTGATGCGGTACAGTTGTCCTGTCTCCTTAGAAGAAAAAAAAAAAAACACAAAGCATAATGTTTCCACCTCCATGTTTGACATCATAGGCAGCATTCCTCCTCCTCCAAACACGACACGAGTTGAGTTGATGCCAAAGAGCTTGATTTTGGTCACACCTGACCACATTTTCACCCAGCTCTCCTCTGAATCATTCAGATGTTTATTGGCTTCAGACAGGCCTGTACATGTGCTTACTTGAGCAGGGGGACCGTGTGGGCACTGCAGGATTTCAGTCCTTCGCAGTGTAGTGTGTTACCAATTGTTTTCTTGGTGACTATGGTCCCAGCTGCCTTGAGATCATTGACAAGATCCTCCTGTGTAGTTCTGGGCTGACTCCTCACCGTTCTCATGATCACTGAAACTCCACGAGGTGGGATCTTGCATGGAGCCCCAAACCGATGGAGATTGACAGTTGTGCATTTGCAAATAATCGCACCAACTGTTGTCAACCTTCTCACAAAGCAGCTTGGCGATGGTCTTGAAGCCCATTCCAGCCTTGTGTAGGTCTACAATCTTGTCCCTGACATCCTTGGACAGCTCTTTGGTCTTGGCCATGGTGGAATCTGATTGATTGATTGACTGCTTCTGTGGACAGGTTTTGGTAACACTTTATTTTAAAAGAATGTATAAAGGCACCTGGGAGACGGAAATCTTGGTCATTGATAGGGGATCAAATACTTATTTCACTCATTAAAATGCAAATCAATGTATAACTTTTTTGAAATGCATTTTTTCTGGATTTTTTGTTGTTATTCTGTCTCTCACAGTTAAAATAAACCTACCATTCAAATTATAGATTGATTATTTCTTTGTCAGTGGGCAAACGTACAAAATCAGAAGGGATCAAATAAATTTTTCTCTCACTGTAGATCAGTTTTTCTCAACCAGGCAATCCCACTAGGGCCCGCAAGGGGGCTGCAGGATAACTTAAAATTATTCACTTGAATATATTATTATTTATTTATTATTATTCATAATATTATTAATAAATTAAAACATATTCAAATGCTTAAAATACTTAAAATCCCCTCATTTACTATTTCATCTTTTTTCCCAATTTGTGTTTATAAAAAGATTAAAAACAAGCAATTTTTTTCATGATTATAGCAGAAATACTAGCAGAAATATCCTACCTTAGGCATTGAAAACTGCTGACAAAAAGTCAAAATAGATAAGAACCACTGTTCTAGATGTTTCTAGAAGCGTCTATACTCCAATTCCAATTGTGCTGAGATTTGCATCCACTTTCCAGTGATTGACCTTCTATCACTGTGGGTCATCACTGCATTGCGTCTGTTCCGACATCATTAATAAAGCATATAGGCTGGAGTGGACAGAGATGCTTCTCAGTTCAGGTGCTGCAGGATGCCTCTCTCTGTAGGTCACAGAAAACCGAGATGTGCTCTTCGCATATGAGGGGTGTTTGTTTTCTTCCCAGATCCCACTTTTAGGCTGTATGTGAATCTAAAATAGAAAAACAGAAAAATATAGGAGAAATGTTTGTGAATGTTGTATGTAGTGAAAAACACACATGCTGTACTGATATCTTATGATCATCATTCTATATTTAGCCCTCTCAGCATGTTGGGTTCTCCAGTTACCGTATTGCATCTGAATTATTAGACAGACAAACAAATACAGTAAGTGCAAAATAAACTGTATGCAAGTATAAATTTGTTCGAATTAGACTTACAGTACAGTATGTACATGTCTTATGTACTCCAGTATGTGTACATACACTGCAGCATACAAAATATAGCATAAACATGTTATATAAAAGAATACTTAATAGAACACTGAAATCCCCCACAAACCGAAAATACACATAAACAGAAGGTGTTAGTATTACCAGTGGGACTGTAAATGAAAGGCAGACCTGGTAAAAAGATCTATCTGTCTCTATTATAAAATAGCACTTCAGCAGAATTTTTGCACCTGAAGACACAAAAGATGGCAAACAAACAACATCAGCAGCAATTGTCTGGGAAGGATTCCAACAGTGGAGCCAGAGGCAATTTGTGGGCCCCCTTAGCTCCCTCAGAACCTCACTTGGGAGAGAAAAGTGACTCATCCCTTTTTTCTGGCCTGTTTGTATTGTTTCTATGAACCTCTATTACCCTTAGTTAGACACAGGAGTGACTGAGGCATCGCTATGTTTTCTGTCAGTATAAAGTGTCTTCAACACATAACACACCAGGCATAAACCATATTATCATGTAATCATATGCCACTTTTTTATACTATCAAAGTTTTTATATTTTGTTTTTATTTAAATTTTAGCTAAAACTTTAGCAATTTTTAATGATTATATAGTTTTTATTAAGTTAAATGCTGGATTAAATGCAACCCATCACTGGGTAAAATATGGACAAACCCAGCGATTGGGTTGTTTTGTTCCAGCGGTTGAATTAAATATTTAACCCAGCCTTCTGGGTAGTTTTAACTCAACTGTTGTTTAAAAATTACCATATGGCTGGCTTAAAATGAACCCAAAATAGGTAAAAACAAATAAAAATAAATTGATTAAAAATAAGACATAATTATTTGAGGCATTAGCAATAATCAAAAAGTGAGTTTATTAATAGTTATTTTTTATATTATTTAATTATATTTATTCACATTACTAATAAATATTATTATTATTATAAATATATTATTATTAACAGTAATTTTTAAGCAATAGATGAGTTAAATAAAATGGGTTAGTGCGTTTGTCCATATTTCACCCAGAGCTGGGTTATTTTTAACTGTACAATAAAATTTATTCAAATTAAAAATCTTTTAGAACTATAAATCTTTACTATCATTTTTATCAATTTTATATATAATGTGCTGCCCCCAAGCTTTAGAACAGTAGTGTATATTGTAATAAAAGATTAATATTTTTAATAAATACTGTTCTTTCGAACTTTTTTGATCAAAGAAACCTGAAAAGTGTCACAGGTTCCAAAAATTCCAAAATATTAAGCAGCACAACTGTTTCTGACGTTGACAACTAATCAGCATGCATTATATATATATATATATATATATATATATATATATATATATATATATATATATATATATATATATATATTCTTAAGTGTCACCTGATCCTTTAGAAATCATTCTAATATGCTGATTTAGTACTTTTTTTTATCAATGATGGCAACATTGCTGCTTAATATTTTTTGGAACCAGTAATACTTTTTCAGGATTCTTCGATGAATAAAAGTGAAAAAAAAAAACTGCATTTTTTCAAAATAAAAACCTTTTCTAACAATGTAAGTTTTTGCTACCACTTTTGATCAATTTAACACATCCTTGGTGAATACAAGTATTAATTTTAAAGAATAAAGATTTACTGACCACACATTTTTAAATGGTAGTTTATATTGTTACAAAAGATTTCTATTTTAAATAAAAGCTATTCATCACAGTATCACAGGTTCCAAATAAATGTTAAGCAGCACAACTGTTTCCAACACTGATAATATTTCAGCATATTAGAATGATTTCTGAAGGATTATGTGACACTGAAGACCAGAGTAATGACCCTGAAAACTCCCACTCTAAGCCAAATGTCAAATTCCATGATTTTCACTGACTAAAAAGCTGAATTTCCATGATCTATAATGAACGAAAATACAGGCAGCTGTTCTGCTGAGCACTGAGCAGATAAAAAAAAAAATGGCAACAGACAGTATTTTAAATTCATCCATTTGCAAGCTTTATTTACTTGTTCACAGACGTTTCTAGTACAAAACTAAGGTAATCCAAAGTCCCTTGTAAGTAAAGTGTGTTCGCTCAGCAGCCATATTTGCAATGCCTCTGGTCAGCTCATACAAGACCAAGTCCTATCTAAATAAATGGGGGAATCCTAAAATCTCAAAAACTGCTCGCTGAACACGCAATTAAATTACATATTTCAAATCATCAACAAAATTTGAAATGATCTGCCCCATGAATGTTGTTTCTTATGCTCAAATAGTGTCTAAAAAGCTTATTTTTCAGGCTACACTCTTAAAAACAAAGGTGCTTCATGATGCCATAGAAGAACCTTTTTTGTGTAAGGTTCCATAAAAAACCTTTAACATCTGAAGAACCTTTCTGCTTCACAAAAGGTTCTTTGTGGCGAAGGAAGGCAAGAAAGAGATGGTTCTTTAAAGAACCTTCAACTAAATGGTTCTTTGTGGAACCAAAAATGGTTCTTCTATGGCATCGCTGTGAAAAACCTTTTAAAGCACCTTTATTTTTAAGAGTGTAGACCAGCCTCATTTAGAAGGTTTCGCCATATTGTGCGTTGCAGTTTCTCCTATTCAAGTACAGGAGTGAACCTGAAGAATGGAACCGGAGTCTTTGTATTTCTATTCCATTTATGTTTTTGATACTTTCAGGGGTTAAACACTCGGAGGGATTTTTTTGTCACCAAGTTCATCATTCATTCTTGTTATTTTTCTTCACATTTACTTTGTGCTTTTCTGTCATCTACTTTTAACACCCAGTGTTTGAAATGGTCATTTTGCAGCCAAAGCTCTTCACATTTACATTTTCCTGGCATGTTTGCCTTACTTAATATGTACAGATTGGTAACTGCATGATTGCCAGTGGACAAGCGGCACTGAAAAATAGCCTAACCATAACAAAACAAAAAATACAGTAAAGAAAAATAACATTTTGATAAATGGAAACCAAAATTTAAAGCGACAAACAAAAATCCCTGATATTCCCTGACTTTTAATATCTGGAATAGACCTTTTAAAATTCCATGATATTCCAGAAATTCCATGACCTGTGGGAACCCTGAGCTTTGCATCACAGAAATAAATTTTAGTTTTTCTGGATTTTTGATCAAATAAATTCAGCCTTGATAAGCATAAGAAACGTCTTAAAAAAACAATAAAATATTACTGATCCCAAACTGCTATATATACACACACACACACACACACACACACACACACACACACACACACACACACACACACACACACACACACACACACACACACACACATATAGTATAAATATGCATTGTAACATGTCTATTAATAGGTGTGTCAAAAGTAGGTAGAAATAGCAAAGGAACAGAGGGAGAATAGGTTAAGATTGAGAATGATGGGTTTTCTGGTCCTAAAAATAAAATGGGTAAGCAAGACTCTCCACTATACAAACATAACCTATTCTTTATCCTGAGTCCCCCTTCTTTGCTTCCGATCAACAGACTCCCTTTCCTTTTCTTTAAAAAGGTCAGAAACATGCAAATACTGCAAATGTCACAGTATGGAAGCTAAAGAACAAGTTTTGCAGTGATACACATTACATATTCATTTATTAATTTTTTTTTTCTTGGAATAAAAAAAGTGTGTGTGTGTGTGTGTTTGTTTTATGGATGATCACACACATGCACACCTACACACTTTCAGTGTTTTCAGATTTGTCAGTCACAGTCATATGTAACCTCCATCTTGTTGCTCTAGTCTTTTGTTTGGTAATTATGTATCCAAGTGATGGCACCATTTTGCTTTTCGGAATACAGCATTTGTCTACAGTTGCCGTGGGATACTCTGCTGTTGCCATGGGGCATCCAGTCAAACAGTTCTGAGTGCAGTGATTAACCTTCAGCATGCTACTTTGGCAAAACAAAGTAGGGTATCACTTTTATGAATGTCTGTATGTGAGTGTCTCTCTGTGACAGTGAATTTGCATATGCATGAAATAGTTTCTGGGTCATTAACCATAAAAAAAGAAAGCTATTCAGGATTGTTTTATAGCTTCTAAGACCACAATATATATGTATCTCCTTATCTACAGCTCATTTCTCTCTCTTTCACCCTTAAAGGGATAGTTCAGCTAAAATTGAAAATTCTATCACCATTTACTCACCCTAATGTCATTCCAAACCCATACACAGACTTTTTCTACCTGTCTTGCTGCCCAGTTTGTTAATGACTTCACTTAATCAACTATTTCTTTCAACTGCTTGTTTCAAATACCTTTCTATCTTTTTCATGACTTGGTAGGCTACACTTCCACTCAAAAGTTTGGGATCAGACTTGTAATGTTTTGTAAAGAAGTCTATTATGCTCACCAAGACTGCATTTATTTGATCAAAACATACAGAAAAACAATAATACTGCAAAATGTCATTACAATATAAAATAATGGTTATATTTTAACATACATTAAAATTATTTTGTCCTGTGATGCAAAGCTGAATTTTCATCAGCTATTACTCCGGGCTTCAGTGTCACATGATCCTTCAGAAATCATTCTAATATGCCGATTTATTGTTAGAATTATCTAGCAACAGCTGTGCTACCAAATATTTTTTTGGAACCTGTGATTCTTTTTTAGGATTCTTTGATGAATAACAATATAAGTCTTTGCTATCATTTTTTTTATCAATATAACACATCCTTGCTGAATAAAAGTATTAATTTCTTCCCAAATAGAAAGAATAAAAATGTACTGACCCCAACTTTTAAGCAGTAGTGTATATTGTTGGAAGATTTTTTCTATTTGAAATAAATGCTGTTATTTTTAACTTTTTATTCATCAAAGAATCCTGAAATAAAGTATCCAGGTTCCAAAAAAAATATTAGTTTCCAGCGCTGATAATAAATCAGTATATTATTATGATTTCTTAAGGATCATGTGACACGGAGTAATGATGCTGAAAAATGCTTTGATTACAGAAATAAATTAGATTTTTAATGTATACTAAAATAGAAGAAAATTGTTTTACATCGTAATAATATTTCAAAATATAATTTTTTTGTCTGTATTTTTGATCAAATAAATGCAGCCTTGATGAGCATTAGAAACTTATTTAAAATACATAAATCGTACTGATCCCAAACTTTTGAACGGTAGTGTATATAGCTAATTTACTTTTATAATAGTTTTATGGTAATTGTTTTTTGTCATTTTGGAGCACAACTGTCCAAATCCACCATTTTCTTTCATTAAAATAAATTAAAATGGAAATGATTGGAGACGATATTATTCAAAAATATTTCCTTTGTGTTAGAATCATATAAAAACAGATGTTTCCAGAATTTAAATTTTTGGGAGAACTATCTTTAAGGCTGAATTAGAGAGAAACTGAAGAGATATATACTTGGCGATCATAGCTATATATATATTTGGATATATTTTATGGTGTTCACATAACCTATTGTTACTAATTATACTAGCTGGACATTGACGTTTAGACGTCATGTTATTGGCAAATAACAGGACATGCAGCTGAATACTGATGGATGAGTATTATGTTTTAGTCTGGCAGATGTAATATAATTTGATTTACAACAGATTTAGTTAGTCAGATGGAGAAAGATGTGTGTGGAAATGCTATAATAGTGCTTTCACTGACCATTACTGCGACTATAACTTAATTTAGTTGCACTAAATGCACTGCAAACATGTTTTCATCAGTATTTTTGTTTTGTTTTCCAGTAAATATACTGTATATCTAATCATATTACAATCACTATTTAAAAATACTTTCATTTAAGTTTTCATAAAACTCCACTTTCGTACTTCAAAATTTCTTTTGTTTTTTTTGAGTGTAAATCAAAAAATTGGCAATTTGAGTGAGAAAAATGAACAATAAAACAACTCAATCATGCTCTGAGTTGTCTGTCTCTCTTCTCTGTCTCTGACTGACTCAATCCGTAATGAATAAAAGTAAATAATGTCTGTCAGAGTCTAAACCATATTTCTTGGTTCAATGGCTGCATATTTGTCATGTGTATAATTGTGTTTGCTAACGTAAGGCTTTCTGTGATTTATTGATCAATAAACAGATGGCTGGCACTGCTTCTCTCACTAATGATAAATCTTGAGGCAGTGTGTGTAGGTATGATCCTTCCTAATACTGGTTTCAACAGCAACAACTGTCATGTTTTTTAACATTTGCTTATATTGTTTGCTCAAAACAAACACGCAGCAAACATACATAGGTAAATTTATATAAATTACAGCCTTGAAACCCTTTTTAAAATATGCAGATGTTTCAAATCAATGAGATATTTTTTCAGTATTATTCATTTCAGTTGATGAGTCGGAATTTAATTGATATGGCTGCATGCCACAGGATGTTTAATTGTAATAGAGCTGTACAGTCATGCCATCAATTTGTAGGCCAAACTTGGAAGGCTAATTTGCCATAGATTACCACAGGAATTTCCATTGGGATTTTCGAATGGCTGTTGTCCATTTACAGTATGAATAAAACCAGGCTTGTGTTACCATATGAGATTGTTTTGTTCTACAGCATAAATTACACAGAGTCGTACATAAAATGTGAATTTGAATGCAGCTAACAATCTGCTATAAGGACTAAGTCTCCTTTAAATTGTGTGCCTCCATGAGATATGAAATATATGCATAAATCAAATACCAAATATCAAATGTATACACTACCGGTCAAAAGTTTTTGAATTTTTAATGTTTTTTTTTAAAAAGTATCTTCTGCTCACCAGGCCTGCATTTGTTTATTTGAAGTACAGAAAAAAAATGAAATATTACTATTTAAAATACCTGTTTTATATTTAAAAATATTTTATAATGTAATTTATTCCTGTGATCAAAGCTACATTTTCAGCATTTTCTTTACTCCAGTCTTCAATATTTAAAACAGTTGAGTAAATTTCTTCAGGATTCTTTGATGAACAGAAAGATCAGCATTTATCTTAAATAAAAAGCTTTTGTAACATTCTACACTATACTATTCAAAAACTTGGAGTCAGTGTATTTTTTAGGAAAAGAAATGATAGAAATTACTACTTTTATATAACAAAGATGCTTTAAATTGTTTAAAAGTGATGATTTTTATAATGTTACAAAAGATTTCTCCATTTCCATAAACGCTGTTCTTCTGAACTTTCTATTTATTAAAGAAACCTTAAAATATTCTACTCAGCTGTTTTCAACATATTATTATTAAGAAGAAGAAGAAGAAGAAGAAGAAGAAGAAGAAGAAGAAGAAGAAGAAGAAGAAGAAGAAGAAGAAGAAGAAGAAGAAGAAGAAGAAGAAGAAGAAGAAGAAGAAGAAGAAGAAGAATTGTTTTTTGAGCAACAAATGAAACTATTAGAATTAGAGGTCGACCGATATATCGTTAGGCCGATATATCGGGCAGATATTTGCCATTTTTTAATATATCGGCATCGGCCGATATCCGTGTTTAGTAGCGGCGATTTAAAGTCAGG
The DNA here is from genome assembly GCF_049309525.1 of Garra rufa. Classification (NCBI taxonomy): domain Eukaryota; kingdom Metazoa; phylum Chordata; class Actinopteri; order Cypriniformes; family Cyprinidae; genus Garra; species Garra rufa. The sequence continues at coordinate 10,656,604 of NC_133372.1, forward strand.
CACGTCTGCGGGCAGCCCCTTGTTATTGGTGCGGTAAAACACGCTGCTGTGAAGGGCCCCAAGCCACAACTTTTGTAAGATTCAATAACAGTTCTGAGAGATAAATGTAAGGCTTAAATTCTGATATTTCAAAGTCCCATGGCCAAATATTTACTATATATTACTAGTAAACTAGGAAGTGTTGCTTTCACTTAGTGAAAGAAAATCATAGGTCCGTCGGGAACTGGCATAATGCTACGGCTGGTTAAAGGTTTGTTTACTTGCAGTTAAGTTTAAGGACTGTAGTCTAAAACTATCAGCAGCTTGTTTGCTAACATATTAGCCAGTGTTATAAGTTCTGTTTTATTTTTCCTCTATTGGAGTCGGAGAATTTCACTCTGTGCATGGGGTGGAGAAGGCGGCGGCTCTCACAAACAATGCAGCTTTGTGATTACTCCGCCTCGCTCGGAGACACTGATGCACGGTGGGTGGTTATAGGAAAGGAAAGGAGGGCACCCGGGGAGCAGTTGAGGGAATGGTGCCTTGCTCAAGGGACTCACCTCAGTCGTGGTATTGAGGGTGGAGAGAGTGCTGACATTCACAATCTCCACCTACAATCCCTGCCGGACCTGGGACTCGAACCTGCAACCTTTGGGTTACAAGTCCGACTCTCTAACCATTAGGCCACGGCTGCCCCCGTAGTGAATTATTATATCCGCGGGTCTGGTGGACCGACGGGCGACGGTGGAGACGAGGGAGCAGAGACCCGGGGTGGAGCCGCAGGGTCGGAGGGCCGAGGCGGAGTCCAGGACTCTGAGGCTGGAGGCGATGGTGAGGGATCCTCCAGCCATGACACCGATAGGGACTGGCAGACCCACGGCGAACCCACCGCACAGATGGTGGGCTGAGGGTGAGTAAGGGGACAGACAGAAGACAGCGGGGATTCTGGAAGGCTGGGCGGAACCAGCGGAGAATCAGGCAGAGACAGAAGAGGGAGGGTGGGTGGGAAATCCAGGCAGACGGGTATTTCCGTGACAAAGTCTATTAAATCCCCAGAGTTGTGCTCATGCTCACCCCCATTAGTGGTGCAGTGGGCAGGGCTCTCTACCGCCCTCTCTTGCTCCACGAAGCACTCCACCGTCGCAGATGTAATGGCCGGCTCTCGCACCTGTTTGGAAGTTTTGAGCCCATCGGCGCTCCATACTGCTGTCGCTCCGGGCTCGAGCTTCCCGTCTACAATGGGCTCAGGCTCGTAATCCGCGGGTCAGGGTGGCTGGCTGGGCTCTGAGTTTGGAGTGGCACTGACGAGGTTCTCCTGGGAACGGGTGGAAAACGAGGGTTTGTTTCTCGCCAGTGTCCACTCCACAAATGCGGCGAAGTCCACTCGAGGGCCGTCCTCGGACGACGGCGCTCTGCATGATGCGTTGAGGCTAGCGTCATAGAACACACAGAGCGCGTCGTCCGGATAGCTGGTGGTGTTTGCTACAAGCTGGAACATGAGCGTAAATCCCTCGAGCGGTAAATCCCCCTGCTTGAGCCGGAGGAGGATGAATTCCTGACGTAGGAAGGAATCCATGGGGGAAACACAATGGAAACAAAAAGACTGGGAAACGCAAACGAGAAATAAAAATGGGGTATGACGCAAAAAAAAAAAAACTGTTTCGGACTGTTTTTCTGTCACGATTCAGGCAGGAACAGACGAACAATGACGTAGTAAAATGAGAAGTATTTAATAAATCCAACGGGAAACAGGCAGACACAGGAACACGGAGTGGTAACATTAAAGACCGACAGCATTGAGGGGAAAACACACACACTAATGCTGCGTTCCAGGCAGGTTTTTTAGCTCGTAAATCACGACTTTAAATCATGACTCATGACTTTATAGCGTTCCAGGCAAGTCACCCCAAACTGCCTAAGCGCATTCGTTATTATTACATTATTATTAATTTGTTTGCAAAGTTATATTGTCCTAAAGTCTATTTTTGCACTGTGTACCACTTGCATAAACACCGCACCCGTAGGTGCTGACACAGTGGTTTCACAGGCTATGTTACCTCAGAGCTCGGAACTGGGAGTACATCGATCTAGTACGAGTTCACGAGTGGGAAGTCACGGGTTTGACTGCTGTTCGGGTGCACTTTTATGGGTAGAAGGTTGGAAAAACACGGGTTACGGGTTGCCTGGAACGCGGCATAAATACTAGGTCTGCAGCGACGCGTCGATGATGTCGACGACTCGGTTCTAAAAAAACGTTGACGTCAAATCCAGTAGTCGACACATCACGCCCACTCACCAGATGCATGTGGGCGACCAAAACAAAGCAGCATGGATAACGAAACTCCGTCCACTTCTCAGGTTCAGCAGCCTGCACTCCCAAGCAATACATGTCATCAGAAACAGGGCTCGACATTAACGCTTGTCCGGGACAAGTGGATTTTGTGAATGGGCAAGTGAAGGAGAATTTTACTTGCCCGACCGGACAAGTAACCTGATACATCAATAACAAACAATAACTAGCGTAGCACCGAAACTTTGGTGAGAATGATTCAGAGTGTATTACTTACAGTGTAAACGGTGACTGAAAACGGACAGTATCAAGGATCAAGCACGTGCAGCCTATCTGACTCACGGAAATTTTAAAACTAATAGGCGTAACAGCATACACAAAGAAACAAACATACTGCGGCAGAAAAAAAAAGATAAATATTGTATAACATATTATATAGGTAAGCAACATTACGATTGCAAACGTGACATTGATTTTATACAACAATAGTTCAATAAACTAGTATTTAATATTAACTAATATTAACTGACTTACATTTTTAGACAAATCACTGACTGTTTTTGTTAACGAAATAAGCAGCAGAACAGTCGCAAATCTGACAAACACACAGCGGTGTTTCAATACTGAATGATTTAGCATTTAATTTAATGAATGAGGTGAGTCAGTGAACAAACTGGCTGAATCCGTCTATGGTTGAATCCGTGACTCACTCATTAAGACAGTGACTTACTGCCACCTATTGGTGGTTCGTTTCATAATTTAAAAGTAATGCATTTTTTCAACATTTTAGATTTATATGTTAAAAAAGTACAACATTAATCTTATAACATTATTTATGTATTTGCAGTTTTACTGTGTGAATGCATTTTTTGGAACCTCTTATCTTCATTAAACAGTCTAAGTAAATACATTAGCATTTTCAATGCAGACTGGGTTTTTCCTGTGCAGTGGAAAGATGGAGTTTGTTGATACTGATTTAATCTGAATGGTAACCATACAGAGTCTAGTTATTCTAATTGAATGTATTGATAAAATTTCAGAATTTAATATAAATGATGACACATTTAGTAAGGTTAGATAAATAAAGTTAAAAAGTGTCCTAGAATCAATTTAAGGCAAATATCACAAATATTCTGATTAAAGTAAGACCTTATAGAGCAGTGATGAGACTATTGCTTCAGAAAAGATTAATTTACGGCAAAAAAAGGCTCTTTTTTGCCTTGGACAAGTAATTTTTTTACTCGGACAAGTGAATGTCTGATTTACTTGTCCGAAGGACAAGCACATGTCAAAGCTTAATGTCAAGACCTGTCATCAGAAAACAACTCGCCTTCCTACCTCAAAGGTGTGGGAATATTTTAAACACAGCCAGAAACGTAACGGTATAGTTATATGCAGTCTTTGCAAGATGGAGCTAGCATACCACACCAGCACAACTTCGATTTTGGAGGATCTTTTAGGAGGAAACTGATAACTATGTAAAAAAAAAAAAAAAAAAAGATAAATCATCTAATTAGTCATTAGAATAGTCGACTATTCGATAAAATAATCGTCAGAATAATCGTTTTAAAAATAATCGTTTACCCCCAGCACTAATAAATACAGACTGATTACACATCCAGGTGGAGACAATGAGGGAGAAGCCAAAACACTCAGATCTGCGGGGGGAATTGATGGGAGAAACCAAACTAAAAGTCCGGGGGTGTGACAAATATTATCTGTTTTATATATTTAATACTTGGTCAGTTCGATTTGTTTGGTTATCTTTGGTTAAATCTTTTATAATAATACTGAAAGATGGTTCATTGTGTTCATTGTTCATTATGTTAAGTTTAGAAATGATGTGCATCCACTTATTATTAGTGTGACATTTTAGCATGCAAATAAAGGGAAGAACTTCAAGATATCGGCCCTAAAAATTGGCCCAAAAAAATCGGCAGCACATATTGGCCATCGTCTGACCCTGACCTCTAAACATCGGCATCGGCTATAGAAAAACCCATATCGGTCGATCTCTAATTAGAATGATTTCTAAAGGATCATGTGACTGGAGTAATGATGCTAAAAATTCAGCTTTAAAATCACAGGAATAAATTACATTTTAAAATATATTCAAACAAAAAGCAGTTATATTAAATAGTAAACATATTTCAAAATGTTACTGTTTTTGCTGTACTTTGGATCAATAAATGCAGGCTTTGGTGAGCAGAAGAGACTTCTTTATAAAACATTAAAAACCTTACTGTTCAAAAACTTTTGACTGGTAGTGTACGTAGTACTGAAAACAAAATTAATGATTAATTTCATGTAATGTTTCTCTGGAGAAAAATTATGTCTGTACGACAACATATTATTGGGTAATTCATAATGAAAAATGAATTGTAGTAACTACACTTACAGCAGATACATTAATTCTTTTCAACGGTATTCTCTTGTTAATTCGACTTCCTTAAAAATCGAATTACAATTCTGCATCCTGTTTTTCACATATTTTCAAAATCAACATAAGTTCAGGAACATAATCAGAATTTAAAAAGAAATCCACAATTGAAATTCCAATTAAAAAAATGGAAATTAACCCATTAGCCTAAAGTCAATTAGTTTGAATTCTACATTCACATAGCTTAAGTTTAAAATTTGAAATCAATGATAAGTGGCGAAACAAAAAAGACAGACGTTTCATGGTCAGAATCGGTTTAATTCTCTCTCAATACCAATTAATGTGTTTTACATTTATGGTAGCCTGTTGGGTTTTGTCTAATAACTGCTTTGGTATAAACCAGAACTGTTTCAACTGCACTTCAGAAAATAAGACACTCTCTACTCTTTAAATATTTATGTGGATAAGAGATGCTTAAACAAGAAAATGTGATTGGTATGCAAGTGGGTTTGTTCTCCCTCAGCTCAGGGAGAAGCTGCTCTACTTACACAGAAATCTCACTCACACACACACACAGACACACACTAATACAATGACATTATATTACCAGTGCTGCGGTAAACTCATACTTCAGAATGAAAAAGTCAGGCCAAAGTAATATGAATGGGAATGTATACCTCTCACTTCAATATCTATGAAATATCACTATGCAAGAACAAAAACACTGATAAACTATATGTAAGTCAATAACCAGATCAACATGGAGAAAGTTAATTTGAAATAATAATGCATGCCACACATCATTGTGCTATAATTGTGCAATCATACCACAGGAGACCAAGACCTTAGGAGTTCAAACAAATGTACAGTATGTGCTACACCAGGGCCTCAGGGTGCATGCCAGGCGCTATTAAGAGTCATAACTATTTAATAGAAAAGTCAGCGTTAAGGCATGCTCTCAGACACCTTATTAAATGTCATCCCATGTGTTTGATCACACGGACAAGAAAGCTTAAAATGGAAATAGTGCAACTTTAAAGCATCCTTAAAAGTTTCCTGATTATGCAGGAGGGCATGATTGCTAGCTCAGCAGAACTAATTCCCAAAAGAACATAATCAAAGCATGTCAACCATCCAAATCATGGCAAAAATATAGCTGACGGTATTAACAGGATGCCAACTGCCTTGTAAATTTTTTTTTTAAATCTCTCTCTACTAAATAAAATGTAGACTGACAGAGGTCAGATCCATAGGAGAGCCTTCTTTCAATCTGCAAAATATGATGTATAGCAGTACATTTGACATTTCCGTCATAGACCACCAATTAAGGGGGTAAACACAAAATAGTATTTAAAGTATTGTGACAATGTGTTGCCAGTGGAGGCTAATTTTGCTTACAGGTTTTAAATGACATTAAGGTGAGTAAATGATGACAGACCTTACAGTTTTAGGTGAACTATCCACTTAAAGGGTAATTCATAACCAAAACTAAAAGGTTAAACCATATGTGCTGATGGAAAATGAAGGAAGACAATGACAATGCACAATATTTTTAATGTTTAGGGAGGAAACTGAAAATGTACAGATTGTTTTAAAGAGTAAAACAATGTTAAGTGAACATGAAAAGAATGTGATCCACAAACATAAGTTTTAAACAACCTATAGTTTTAATTCATGAAAAGGTGTGGCCTTTAGCATTTAACAAGTTCAACAAAGATCCAGTCTAACTAAAAATTAAGTAGTGATATTAGCTGATAAACAGTTACTAGTAAAACTGAAACTAGTACCAGAAACAACTGCAGTAGGTACTAGTAAGAAGTGTATAGTTGATATCAAAGACCACATTTGCCAGTTGTTACCAGTGGCAATTGACTAGCAAAGACATAAATAGGTTAGTATTACTACAAGCTACTAGTAGAAAACAAATACCCTACTTTGAACTGCATGCCAATGATTTACATAACAGTTATGTTTTTTTAAAGAACAAATGTTAAAAATGGCGTAGCTGAACTTTATATTACATCATTTATAGGCTGTTATGTCACAGTGTTTACGTTTCACAGTATTCACGGATGAAAGCGGATGAATGCTGGTCTCCAGGTAACAGATTCAAAATAAACGCAAAGAATGCTTTATGCATCTCTCCTTTTACCCCAAAACCAGAACATAACATCACATGACTCTTTGTAGCGCTGCTCCTGTCACCTACAGAATAGGACGCTGTACAAACGCAGATGCTCGACACACTCGGTGAACTACAACGAGGCAGTGCATTGCGAACCTACCTTTTCGGTCAAATTATCTGCATTGGTGAAATCCAGCCAGTTTCCTCCTGAGCACAATGCGAACGGACGGTGTATGGAACAAGCGGTCGAATGGTTGCGAGGTGGTGCGCTGCAGCGGGTTATGGAGCGCTGTCCAATCAGCAGCACGCCCGCAGAAGGCGAATCAGTGCTTGCCTACCCCTACTGCTCACTTGACCAACCTACACTCTCCACTTCATACTGCAACCCCTCTCTACAAAGCATGGGTCAAGATTACGACTGCTTTTGATAAGGCAAGATTGGTATCTAAATTCATTTCACTGTAAAACACCTAACACATTAAAATATCGATAGTTAATGTATATGAAAATGTATACGTTTTATAACAGTTCTAACTATTGGACTGTATAGTTTATGTAAATGTATTAATTTGTAAAAATAAAAAAATCTATATAAAATAGGCTATAGTGATATTATTCGTAATTGGCCATTATCTATGACCCCTTTAAAAACATTCTGACTGATGCAGCCCGCCATTTTTCAGGCTTTCGCTCGATATTTTTCTAATGTACCTAGGATATATAAGTTGTATTTTTTGTTCTAAAGAAGTAAATGCTGTGAATTAAACTATATGTCTCCACATATTTCCAAATGACCACAACGGACACCAAGGTAAATAGCTCATTTATGTATTGATTCATCTCAACATAGTCTTGTTGATAAACAGTTCAAGACGCGGCGGCCATTTGTAGATTTTATAGTAGGCCAACTATTTTTAGCTGTACAAAACAGCTGGTTTTGCTGTTTGATATTGCATATTGGTGTCTTACCATGTTATTTTAATGTATTATAAATTTTGAACACACTTTTTTGTAGTGCAAACAGTTTACTGCATATTGTTATTCTTCTTATATCTCTTAGTTGTTACTAAACCAAACAAAACTAATCGGTCGGACCGGGAAAAACATTTGGAGTACTATAGAATGCCAAAAGTTATAATAAATCAAAGAGAAGAGAGTGAAAAAAAAAAAAGCGTCTGAGGAACAAAAGGTGTTTGTGGTTGGCTAAACTGAACCAGGATTTCCAAGGCAAGAATCTAGACAACATTTGTGTTTGTTTTTATCATTTCCGGTTAGGTAGGTGAAATTTTAGGCTAATATCTTAATTAATACTGCTTGTATGTATCTTTACCACTTATTAACTTCAGTTTATCAAAATATTGCGCCATTTCCTGCTTACGAAGACTTTCTCTTTAAGACCCTGCTGAAAAAAACAGCTAAAACCAGCCTAGGCTGGTTGGCTGGTCTTAGCTGGTTTAAGCTGGAAATGGCTGGTTTTAGCTGGTGGTTTCCCAGCCTGACCAGCCTGGAAAAATGGCCAAAACCCCTCTAAAACCAGCCTGCCTCCCAGCTATGACCAGCTAAAACCAGGCTGGTTGACCAGCTAAAACTAGCCAACCAGCCTAGGCTGGTTTTAGCTGTTTTTTTCACCAGGGGATTTAGCAGCTTCCACATGTTTTTTCCCATGGTTTAGACAGCATAAATTAGCAGAACAACGTATTTAGTAGTACATTAACTGTGCAATCCATGCTGTTGTTTACATCAGAGTATTTCCAATATGGCCGTGCATCCGGGTAACCGTGTTGAAGAATAAGGTGGATATTGCTGTATGTTTTTTATCAGTTGATGAGGTATTTGCCTTGATTCTGATTTGCATTCTTTTAAACATTAGTGGGAATGAGTAATTGTTACTCAACACAAACGTATTGGAGTAAAGAGTACATAAGTAGAGAGTAAAGTTGCTAATATCTTTGATACTCAGTAAAACTACAAAGTAGACAAAAATAAATACTTAAGTACAATAACTAATTATATTTTCTCAAATACTTTAAACCACTGAAAGCTTGTAACTGTACACAATGAGGGTTGATTATAAAGAGTTATTTTAAAAATGATCTTTAGCATTTGATTTTATTAACTACTTAACTATGGGTAGGTTTTCTGATCATGTTTTTTTGGCTATGAATGGATCATGTATTTCATATGAAAAATACAGAACATGATGCTGGTGAAACACAAAAGATGATACTGATAATTCCAGAAACATGTTTTTATTCATTGCCAATGCAGTAGCAGTATAATAGAAACAATTCATTCTAACCACCGTAAGACAGACAATCTGTGAAGAATTCTACCAAACAAAAGCAGAAATCATAACCCCCTATTAATGTTCTATAAAGAAAAAAAAAGAATATCTGCAAACTTGCAGGCATGGAAAACAGACACAGGCGAAGATACGTGAATTCTGAATTAAATGTTTACAGCAAAAAAAACAAACAAAAAAACACTATTATCATATTTCCCCAATTTATCTTGCACACCAGGTGCTTTAAATAAAGCATTTTAAAAGGTTCAGACTGTGGTTAAATGTGCTGTCTGCGGCGAGCTGAGTATAAAATACAATACGAGCATGCTAACATTCATCTCTCCATGAACAGAGCTTTGATACTGTTCTACAAGAAGCTTTGATTGTGTATAAATGAGTGTATGGCAGATTAAACAGTGTTAATTTTTACTTTTTCCATCAGTCATCGTCATAATATCGGTTCTTTTTAATTTGATCTTCTACGGACAAGAAGTCATTTTCATCCTGCCAGAGGCTGCTGGCTTCACTCACCAGCCCAACATCTTTGGTGTCATTTTTATCGAACGGATTCTTCCTCATTTCCGCCTCCGTGTGTTGGCCCGTCTCCCCTTTTGATTCTATTCCAAAACCCAGAAGGTCATCCAGCTGAGATGAAGCTGATTCCTTACTACAAATGTCATCCTTAAAGTCAGGAAGCAAACTAGAACTGTCATCAAAACCTGCAAATATGTCATCTAGAAAACGTGAGGCACTAAACCTTGGATTGTCGTCTGTCTCAGTGCAAACCGATGGTTTGGTTTTGGGCTGTTCTTGTTCTGCCTCTTTCGTGTCATGCGAGTATTTGGCACGGGATGAGAAAGAGCTGTCCTCTTCAAGTTGCTGGAAAATGTCAGAAGCCCTTATTTCACTGTTGACCTCTTCTTTAAATGATTCCTGAGTAGGAAATGGCCCTGAGGAGGAGAAGTCCAGCAGCTCTGGTTCGTCATTAATTTCACTGATTCCTGCCAAACTGGCCTCATTGTCCAATATTAGGTTACTGTTGTTGTTATTGTTGTTTGCATTGCCATTGGCTGTTTGGCCATTTTGTATTTCACCATCTATCATTGTCACTCTTACCTCTTCTCCCTCATTTACTTCACTGTGCACTTTCTTTTCACTTTCTTCAGTACCATTTGCATTATTTGCATTGTCACTTTCCACATCATTCTTAGATTCCTCTACGACTCCATTCTCCAACTCCTCCTCAACTTTTTGACCATTCATCTCATTTCCTTCTTTTGTCTCAGTTGCCTGAGTTGTCTCATTATTTCTTAGCTCTGTGGTCTGCTGGCTTTCGTTGGAGGGCTCAATGGCTTTGCCTGTTTTACTGGCATCCTCTCCCCCTTCAGCGGTTTCAGGTTTTGGTGTTGGCTGCTCTGTCTCTTGAGTTATTTTAGCATCTGTAGATGTTTTTTCTGGCATATTTATGGGTGACATAAGCCCTCCACTATTTTCTTTAGGAGCATTTTCTGCTGAGTTTCCACTAGTAATTGCAGTTTGCCTCTTATTTACTGCTGGTTCATTATTCTCTTTACCTGAGAGTTCTGATTCAACTTGAGGGGGCCAGACAGGTTTGACTACCTTTATGTCATCCTCCAAATTAAAAGACTTTTTTGGGGAATCGCTGAGGGGTGGCCAAACAACTGCCATTTTATTTGCTGGCTTCTTAATGTCATCATTCATCTTTTCTTGAGTCATTATCTCTGCGGTGTTGGGGTAATTTTCTTCTGGGCTTTGAGTTACTTTGACATTTAAACTGACAGGAGGGTTGTTTTTCGTGTTAGTCGTCTCTGATGAGTTCTGATTCTTTGTACTCCAAAGTTCTTTGTGGGGCCTTTCTCCAAACCCTTCATCATAGTTGCCTTTAGCCTTGAAAAGTTGTTTGTAGTGTGGCTTACAGTACATTCGTCCATGGAGAGAAGCATACGTTCCAAGACTGAAGCAGAGAGATAAACACAAATATGAGATATCAGCCATACACAAATATCATATTTGTATCATATCGTATTAATCTGAAATTAAGTGGTGACCAAAATTATTTGAACACCAGTATTTTCACCAGCTAAAATGGTTTTAAGTCAGTTATTTCTATCTTTTGCTGCAGTATGTCAGTAGGAAATATCAGTTTACATTTCCAAACATTCATTTTGCCATTAATTATTGTTTGCACAAGAAGTCTGACAGCAGCCAGTGCTCCACACATAGATCTGATCTCATCATCTTCTAGTCAGTCTGTCTGGAATGATATCAAGAAACAGAACAAAGTGAGACAGAATAAATCCAGAAGAACTGTGGCAACACCTCCAAGATGCTTCAAGAAACCTACCTGCAAAGCTACCTGAAAAACTATGTGCAAGTGCACCTAGTGAAAAAGCTGCTTTAAACGCAAAGGATGCTCAGACCAAATGTTGATTTAATTTAGTTAATAGAAGTTAATTGAAAAAGAAAATCTATTTATGACATTATTTACACAGCATCCTCATTTCCTCAGTGCTTAAAACTTATAACAGTACTATAGCTTTGCATGTAGATTTCTTGAAGCATCTTGGAGATGTTGCCACAGTTCTTCTGGATTTAGTCTGTCTCAGTTTGTTCTGTTTCTTCATGTCATTCCAGACAGACTGGATGATGAGATCAGATCTCTGTGTGTAGAACTGACTGTTGACTCCTTGTGCAAACAAAAATCTCACTGGATTATTACAATTAATGGCAAAATGAATGTTTGGAAACATAAACTGATATTTTCTACTGAAAATTCTAGTGTTCTAATAATACTCATTATTACTCCAATCCAACATACTCATTACTCTCCAATCAGATAAACTTCTAAACCTGCATGGGATCATGATGCATACCAACTTTTCCTTATTTTTCCTTCCTGTTCCACACTGTAACACATTAAAATGTTGAAAACATCTAGGATTAGTGTAAAAAGCCTCTACCTTAACTGGCTGCTGCAGTGGGCACATCTAAAACAGCTTTTATGGAAGTTTTGCTTGTCCGCTATGAGGGACTCCATGGGATACACCCTCTTCCGACATACCCGACACAGTTCGGACTCTGGCACCCGTATTTTCTGTCAGAGAGAGACACTAGCATCAGAAAATGCTTTTAAATCATTAGCACACAAACACAGACTTGCATGGACAGACACCCGACAGTTTCATTACACTTTTATGAGGTTGGTGAGTTAAAAAATCTCAAAAAGAAACAAGAAGCTGTTAGTTGTTAGAGTAAAAACTTTTAAGCACTACATGCATTCAGGGTGGTGCACTACAAATTCAAACATCACATTTGGACCTCAGTACAGTCTCATTAAAGGGCAATACTTCAAATATTCAGTCAGTGATCACAAAATAATAATCATATTCACTTTGACTATGATATCCAATTTAGCAGCACTTCATTATGAACACAAACTAAGAGTGCAGACAAAAGGAATGCATCACTATTTGTCAAATGCAAACACACCATTGCTGTTTTAGTCATCACTCTGCACTCTTGTTAACCTTTCCATGCTTGTCTCATAGGTTTACCGGTGACAACAGTCTGGTGCTGGTGTGAAACAGTCCGTGATCTGTGCTGCTCAGACACCGTGAAGCCCAGGTTTTTGAAGACGTTTTCACTCTCTGCCCATGTCTGCTGGAAGCTCTTTAGTAACTCCTCTGCAGATGCCTCTGGTGGAACATCCAGGACAGCAACATTTCCTCTTACAACATCTGCGTAAGTTGGTGGATCACCACGGGTTGTCACACTGTGAGCGTGGGATGTTGTTTCAGTCTTTGAGCCTTTTACAGTGTTTCCAAAGTCATCTACACTAGAGAAGTGCTCAGTCACAGATTTAGTTTGAGAGAATCCTTCAGGTGCTTGCTCTTGTTTCTCAAGATTCTTTCTCTCTTCCTTTAGAGACTGGTGGGCTTGCTCACCCATCTCAAAGACATTCTTGAGGGCTTTAATATCAAAGCTTGGTATGTCCTCCACCAAAGATGACTTCTTCTCAGGTTCACCATCTTCTGTGTCACTTCCAAGTCTCTCAGTAATCACAATGGGATCCTTCCGAACATAAACTTTAGGCTGGGGAGACTCAAATTTGTTAACAAGCCTGGACAGGTCAACCTTGGGCAAGTCCTCTAGCATTCTCTCATGGACGTCGATGGATTTTGGAATCTCTGTTTCATTATCTTCTGTGTCTGGTCCAAGACGCTCTGGGATGTCAATAGGATCTTTGCGTACATATGAACGACTGACCTCTGCTTTCTGAGCCTCTTCAAAAAACTCACGCTTGTCTTTTACGGTCATCATGGAGTCTCCATGGATATCTGTGATGTCTGTCAGGGATGATTCCATCATGTGAGTCTCAGCTGTAATCTCTGAACAGCTGGATGAGCGAGACCCTTCCAAATCTGTTTGGACCTTAATCATGTACTCTGGTAAAGGGATGGGTGGTGGAGTCATGCCTTGCGAGAGTTTGGCTGTGGTATCTCTCAGTTTAGCTAGCTTCTCAGAGCGACTCATTGTAGGGGAGGGGGTGGATTGGTTTAGACGGTTCGGTGTCTCAGACCAGCGAGGTGGAGGTGTTGGTGTGGCACCTGACCTGTAAGACGGAGGGGGCGATGGAGTCACTCCCAAGGGAGAGTCTGTCCTCTTTGCTGACTCAATACAGATGAACGTAGGTGATGGTGTCCGCATTCTTAGCTCAGGCTGCATTTTGAGCTCCGCTACCCTTGAATCACTCTGGCACTCTATCTTCTTCTCCTCCACTACTTTCTTCTGAGTCTCTATTTTTGCTGAGCCAATAGTAATCTTAGATATTTTCTGTGTGGCTCCACCTACAATTGTTTTCTCCTGTGATGACTCACTTTTTGCCATCTCTGACAAATTTCCCTCTAAAAAATGTAGTTTAGCCAGGGCAAGGTTCTGCACGTAGATTATGACCTCTCTCATTTTTTGCTTGTTGTATTGAGTACGACTTAAATCAGCCTTCTCTTCAGAACCAATTAGCCAATCAGGAATAAAACTCAGCATTGTCTGTAATGACTTTGGATTCAGTTTTGCAGGAGCTCCTTCAAACTCCTTGATGAAACTCAACAGTTTTTGAATCTCTTCACATTTTTGTACGTAAGAACTTTCGGTTGTCATTGATGCACTCATTTCAGTAATCTCGGTTTTGTTTTGTTCCTCCTTCTGCATTGACTGTTTTATGACCTCCTCTCTGCTTGGAGGCCGCACTGGAGGCTTTACCTGCTTCTTGATCTGAAATTTACTTTTTTGTTGAGTGCTTTGTTGTTGAACTGTGCTCTGAGTGACCATTCTCTCTTCATGAATCTGGACATGTTCCTCTCTTACTGCTTGATGGGACTTTATGACAGATGTTTGCCCTTGTCCTTGATGTACCTCTGTTGATACTGCTGGTTGTATTTGATGTATCTCAACTGATGGTCTTGGTGCCACAGGGGGTGGCTGCTTAAGTGATGTTGGTCTTTGCTTCTTCAACTGAACCTCTATTTTGGTGTCTTGCTTGGTTTGTCTCATTTCCTCCTTTTTCTCAACTTTTACTTCAGAGCTGGTACATTTTTGGAGGTTCTCCTGACCCATGCATACTTGAGACATATCACTTTTTCCTGTTTCTGTGACTGTTTGCTCTGTGCTGATTGTCTGAACTGTGTCCTTTCCCTCTTCTTGTTTCTCCGGCTTCTCTACCTTAGGCACCTTAAATGTTTTCACCTTAAAGCTAGGTGTCACCTTAGGGATCTTTGTGGTCTGAGAAGAAACCTTCTTGACTTCTTGAGCCACAGAAGTCTCTACACTCTTAATCTCTTCTGCTTGAACAGAAGTAGTGATCTGACTTTGAATGTTTTTTGTGGCCTGGATGCTCTCTTGTTTTACAGAGCGAGCTTTTGTACTCTCAACTTGCTCTGCAACAGAAACTGGATGAACTGCAGGGGCTGGATGGCTTTTAATTTCTAAGGCAGCAGTAGTAGATGACTGCTTTTTATCTAATACAGTGCTAACAGATTCTGTGGTTGTTTTCTTGCCAACTTTTGGAAATGAAGGTTTGCTTATCTGAAAATTTGCAGGTGGTTTTTGCTTTGGTGAAATCTGTGGACTTTTTGGAGGGGCAGGTTTTTCTGCTGTTTCTTTGGGAAGCATGGCTGGCTTCTCTTTAGCCTTTGGTTCTTTAGATGTTTCTTGCTCTGTCGGAAAAGTAATTTGAGGCTGCTCAGCCTTCAGTGTGCTTGACTCTGTTTCAGCCTTCATCTCACTGACATTAAATGGTTTAGTAGGTGGGGGTGAGGTGGGAGTAGTTTCTCCCTTGTTCTTTTCAGCCTCCTCTCTTTGTTTGCGATACCTCTCCTCTGCAAGCATGAGTGGTGTTTTGAATTTACTTCCAGGTCTTGATTTTTGAGCAGAAGGGTCAGGAGGAGGTGGGAGTTTCACTGGTGGAACAAATACCTTTTTAGGGCGTGGGGGTTCCTCAGCTGCTGGTTGTAGCACAGGTATTGCTGATGAAACTTTAGTAATATGTGGAGCCGGAGGTTCAATTGGTTTAACCAATCCCTTTTGCTTGGTGATGTTCTCTGTAGTTTCGGTAACTGTGGTTATGTTTGATGCAACTGTTTCACTCTGCTCTGCCACTGAAGGAGGAGGAGGAGGAGGAGGAGGTGGTGGAGTAGGTGCAGGTTGTTTTTTCTGCCATTTAAATGTTTTAGGCTGTGGTTGCTTGGGAGGCTCAGGTTTGGGCACCTTGAATAAAGTTCGGCCCTTTGGTTTTTCAGGATGGGCAACAGAGCTGAGTTCCTGTTGAGATGGAGGAGGAGGGAGGAAATCTTGGGGTGGAGGAGGAGGTGGAAAGAATTCAGCGTCTGACTCCATTACAGGGGGTGGAGGTGGTGGTGGAGGAAGATCACTGTCCTGTCTCATGACCAGAGGAGGGCGTGGTAACATGGCTGGCTGGACATCACTTTCTGCCACTGGTGAGGGAGGAGAAGGCAAAGAGAGCTCTGATTCAGACGGGGGTGGAGGAGAACTTGGAGGTGGTGGAAAGTGAATCTCTGGCTGTGGTTTCACTTTTTTTATCATTCCTTTGGGACTGAGATTGCGGTTCAGACTCTTAACATTTTTTTCTGATTTTAAATTCTTGATGTTCTGCTTCTGGGTTAAGGTGGTTTGTTCTGTTGTCACAGTCGTCTGAACCTGTGTGACTGTCTTTGACTCCTGAGTTTGCTTCATGCTAATGTTAGTTTGTGATGCCTCCATTGATGCACTCGTTGCTGAAGACACAGCTGCAATTTCAGATTTCTTCTCAGTCATTTGACCTCCAATATTCTTCTTCTTTATTAGCACTGGACTAGGAGCATTCTGTTTTTGCTTGATGTGTTGCTCCTTGACATTTATCTTTTGAGAGCTTTGAGAGGACTCTTGTGAATGAACAGCTGTCGTTATCTGTTTAGTAGCAGAATGATGCTCCTCAGAAGAAGTCTGACTTTCTGAAGATTTGATCTCTGATGTCTGTTGTGTGCTGCTTGGCTGCGTGTTTCTCACAGGAGGTGGATTTGTTGGCTTTTCTTCAGTTTTAGGTCCGGTCGGGCATTCACGGGCTGCTTGTTGAGGGGGAGCTGGATTCTTAATAAGAACTCTAGCTTTCTTGTGAGGATTCATTTTTGATTTGTGGCTTGATTGCTCTTTCTTCTTCATCAAGGATTTAATGGTGCCCTGAACATCTCCCTTAATCACCTCTTCTTTCTCAATTTGCACTTGCTCCTGCTCATAAAGTGATTTGATGGAGGATTTTATGTCACCCTCTGTGCTTGGCCTCCTCTGCATATGTGGGGATGAGGTTGGCTCCAGGAAGATTTGAATGGTACCTTTCACATCACCCTGCTCACTTACTTGGTGCTGGAAAACCTTCTTTTCAGTTGAAGCCTCTTGGAGATTAAGGAGAGCAGTCTGAATGTCTCCTTTAACAATCTCCTCCTTCTCAACCTCTTTGACCGCCTGCTTTGCCTCCTCCAGGGATTTCAAGGTTCCCCTAATATCCCCTGGGACCACATCTTCAATAATTACCTCAGTCTTTACAGATGATGATTTTTCAAGAGATTCTAATGCACCCCTGATGTCACCAGGAACAATTTCAGGCTTTTCTACTTCTTTCAGTTGGTTTTGAGCCTCCTCAAGAGACCTAAGTGTTGTGCAGATATCTCCTTTGACTATCTCTTCTTTTTCTACAAAAACCCTTTGGTTTACAGCTTGTGTGAGAGAGTCAAGAGCTGCTCTCAAGTCTCCCTTTACTATCTCCACTTTCTGCATGTTATCCAGGGAAACTACGGGTTCCATCATAAACACCTGTACTGTGTTAATTACATCACCAGGTACAATATCATCTTCAGCAACAGTTCGTCCTATTGTTTGCTGGCTCTTTCTTAAAATCTGTTTAGTTTGTTCTACGTCACCTCCAATAATCATTTCTTTCACTTTTTCCTCAACAGTTTCATCAGTCCCCATCTGAAGTTGCCTGAGGTAGTCCAGTGCCCCAGACTCAATACATGTAGAATAAAAACTGACATTTCCTCTCTCTGCTTCTGCCACAGTTATCTTAGAAGAAGAGTCATTTGCATCAGCACTGCCCAGCAGCCTATGCACTGTTCCACGAATATTTCCTCTAACTATATCCTCTTTCTCAATACTGCTCTCACTTTCTTGATTGAGGAGTGAGTATATGGTCATTCTCACATCTCCTTTCTCATCTTCTTGAATCAGAATGCCACGCTTGGAAGATCCTTCTTGCTTGAGCAAGTTATTAATTGCCTCTTGGATATCTCCTCTAATAATTTGCTCTTTCTCAATATTATCACTTTTATTCTGATTAAATAGCTGTTGGACAGTTGAGTTTATATTTCCTCTTTCCTCCCTGTCTATGGTGATTGCCCTCTCTGTTGTCTCACGTCTGTTGAGCAGATTCATCATAATATTGTTCAGGTCTCCATGTATAACCTCTTCTCTCTGGATCTCTGGAGTGTCCTGGTTTAGAAGTTTGAATTTAGCCATTCTGACATCTCCAATCTCATCGGCCTCAATTAGAATACCTTGTGATTCAACCATTTTCTGAGTATACAGCTCTTCCAGGGTTGTCTTGATGCTCTTACCAACAATCTCTTTCTTCTCCACACTGCTCTCATTGAACTCAGTTAGGGGAGTGGTTTCAAACAACCATGTTGTAGTCTTCACATCAGCTTTTGGGATTTCCTCACGAGAAATAACAATATCTGTTTCATCAACCTCCTTGATGTGATCAAGTGGTTCCTTTTCAAAGAGCCACACAGACTGCTTAACATCACCTTTTACCACTTCTTCACGTGTCACCTTCTCCATCTCGTCATACTCCGAACCTTCACCACGGATCTTGTCAATAGTACGTGTTTCGAACATCCATGTGGAGCTTCTCACGTTTCCTCTCTGAATCTCACTGACACTAACGGTTTTTACATATTTCTTGGATAAGTCATCCATTTCAAAACGCTGCTTGTTTGTTTTCACATCTCCCCCTTGAATGTCTGCTACTGTTTTAACACAAACTTTCATATCCTCTGCAATCTCATCTAGAGGTTGAGTCTCAAACCTCCACCTGGCTGTGTTGACATCTCCTTTTTGGATGTCTTCTTCAGTAACAGCTTTGATGATGTACACCTCATCTGTGTCTCTTATTGAGTCAAGGGGCTTTGTCTCAAACAACCATCTTGCCCCAACCACATCTCCTCGCAGAATCTCTTCTTTTGTGACGGTAGTAACCTCATGATAGTGTCCTTCTTTGTCCTTGATAGCATACAGTGGTTGAGTCTCAAACATCATGGTATAGTTTTTTACGTCCCCTTTTTCAATCTCCCTGTGTATGATGCTTTGGAGTTTGCTGATCTCAGTATCAGATGCATCCTCCTGAATCTTATCCAATGAGTATGTCTCAAAAATAAAGCGACCTTTATCAACATTACCTCCCTGAATATCTGTCACTGTGCGTGACTCCTTGAATTCTTCAGAATTTTCTTTGAAGGAATCAATTGGTTGGTTTTCAAACATCCAGGTACAGTTCACCACATTTCCTTTCTGAATTTCCTCTGCTTGACAGCATTTAAGTTTCTGCATGGTCTCCTCAGATGTTGAAGTCATTATATCAGATGACTGATTTTCAAAGATGTACTTCATTCGTGATACGTCTCCAGAGTTAATGTCAATCTGAGTGATTCGCTTAAAGCCACTATGATCCTCATCATCAGTGATGTTTTCCAGGTTTTCAGTCTCAAAAAGGAAACGCACTAGACGTACATCCTTACCTTTCACATCATCTTGCTTTACTGTGCAAGTTTTCAGGATTGTCTCAGACTCATCCTTGATGCTGTCAAGAGTCTGAGTCTCAAAAAGCCATGTACAGGTTTTAACATCTCCTTTCTGGACGTCTGTGGTGTCCTCAGTCTTTGTCTCTACTTTCTCATACAAGACATCCATTGGCTGGGTTTCGAACAACCATCTGCATGTTTTAACGTCACCTCTTTGGATCTCAATGCTCTCGTTTTTCCTGTTGTCCTCTTCCTCTAAGTTAAAGTATTTAATGCCATCAAGGGGCTGAGTTTCGAAAAGCCATTTAGCAGTTTTGACATCTCCTGACTGGATTTCTTCTTTAGATATTCCTTTGATTATCTGAAACTTAGTGATGCTCTCATCAAACTGATCAATGGGACGAGTTTCAAACATCCACTTGCAGCTTCTCACATCTCCTTTTACAACTTCCTCTCTGCGCACAGTTTTAACTTCATGGTAGTGTCCAGAGCTGTCCTGTACAGCATACAATGGTGTTGACTCAAATAATACTTTATTTGATTTTACTGAGCCACTGGTGACACCCTCCACTTGTATTTTTTGTGTGTCTGTACACTTGCTCAGGTCCATGGTCTCAAATATTTCTTTGTAATTTGTGACATCACCCTTTTCAAGCTCCTCTAGGTTAATAGTTCGTGTGATCTCTTTCTTCTCCTCTCTGATCTGCTCAAGTGGTTTGCTTTCAAACAACCACCTCTGGTGTCTCACATCGCCTTTCTCTTCTTCTGAAGCTACCATCTTTTGCAGCTTGCCAACTTCTGCTAACTCTTTTAGATTCTCCATTGGCACTGTTTCAAACAAATGCCTAGCAGAAGTAACATCACCACCTAAAATGTCTTCTTGCTCCATTGGTTTTGCATTGGTATCATCTTTGAGTTTATCCATTGGCTGTGTTTCAAAGATCATGCAGTGTCTCCTCACATCTGAACCTAAGATCTCCTCTTTCTGAATCCTTGTGCTTTCCCATTCTTCATCTTTGATTTGATCGAGTGTCTTTGTCTCAAACAGCCACCTTCCTCTGTTCACCCCACCCTGATAATTGTCCTCCATGGAGACCCCACAGATTAACTTTACTTTGCTTGGATCTTTGCTGATCAGGTCCAGAGGCTGAGTTTCAAAGAGCCAGCGTGATGTCCTGACATCACCTTTCTCTGTTTCTTCTCGTCGCACCTTGGTAATCTCCAGCATTTCGCCAGAGTCACCGCGGATGACACACATGGGTTGCGTCTCGAACATCTTGGTTGTTTTCTTTACCTCACCCTTGACTTCTTCGAGCTCTGATTTCAGCTGCAGGAAGTGGCTTTCATCGATAGTCTCAGTGTGTCCAAGTGTGTCCAGGTGCTGTGTTTCAAACAAGTACCTAGCAGTTTTCACATCACCACCAGCAATGTCTTTAGTGTACATCACTTGTGTCTCTTGTTCGTCCTCTTGGTAAATTCTGTTGAGTGTGTCCAGCGGTTGTGTCTCGAACAGCCATGTTGCAGTCTGGACATCTCCCCTTGCTAGATCAACTTTCCCACTGTCCTCGGCTGAGTCTGTTTTTTCTGTACCTAGAGCATCAATAGGCTGTGTTTCAAACATCCACGTAGTAAACTTCACATCGTTTCCAGCGATGATTTCTTGTTGAGCTATGTTCTTTCCCTCATCCTCATCTGGTGTGCCATCTTTAATGGAATCTAGGGGCTTGTTCTCAAACATCCAGCGCATTGACTGCACCTCACCTTTCAGGATCTCATCCCACTCCAAATACTCTCTCTCTGGACTTGCGCACTTGCTAGGACTGGTACTTCCGCTGTTTTCAAAAACGTAGCGTGCTTGCTGAATGTCTCTGCTCACCTCCTCATCACTATCCACATAGGTTTGCTCTGTGTCTGTCACTTCTGTGAAGAAGTCACGCTCCAGGTTTTTACGCACTTCTGGGTGAATGTGCTTGTAGAGACGCTTAAGTTCATAGAGGTTCCTCTGCTTAGAGTACTGCTCTTTATTAACAACATATTTGGTTGAAGTAGATGCATCTGTTGGCTTAGGGGAAGAACAACGTTCCGGGACATGGGCAGCCACTTGAAACTGATGCGTGGCAGATACTGGTTGTGAATATTGCTCCACGGCCTCATATTGTGAGGAAGCCACAGAGGAGGTAGAGGCCTCTTGCATTGTTTTAGTGACAGACATGGTCTCATTGCTGCCTGTGGCAGTAGTCTTTGAAGAAACATTTACTGGGGCCCAAGGAAACTGGTTGTAATCAAGATCAATCTTTGTAGGTATAGAAGGAAAAGATAAGCATAATCTATTATCAATACATGATCTTGTGCATAAAATATATTCTACTTTTATTTTTGTGCAGAAGCAGAGAAAAGGAGTGATAGAAAGAAATATGCTTGAATAGAATAGTCAGTGTAGGCAAACTTGATTTATGTATGATTAACATATGGGCATTTCTTCAAATATAGGCACTTTTGACCCAGTGTCACATGATCCTTCAGAAATCATTCTAATATACTAATTTATTATCAATGCTTTTTCAGGATTCTTTGATGGATGAATAAAAAGTTAAAAAGAACAGCATTTATTTAAAATATAACAACATGTGACTCTGGACAACAAAAACAGTCATAGGTAGCACAGGTATAATTGTAGCAATAGCCAACAAAACATTGTATGGGTCAAAATTATACATTTTTCTTTTATGCCAAAAATCATTAAGATAATAAGTAAAGATCATGTTCCATTAAGATATTTTGTGAATTTTCTACTGTTAATATATCAAAACTTATTTTTTGATTAGTAATATGCATTGCTAAGAACTTCATTTTGACAACTTCAAAGGTAATTTTTTTTAATGTTTTGATTTTTTTGCACCCTCGGATTCCAGATTTTTAAATAGTTGTATCTCTGCCAAATATTGTCTTATCTTAACAAACATTAATGGAAAGCTTATTTATTCAGCTGTCAGATGATGTACAAATCTCAGTTTAAAAAAACTGACCCTTATGACTAGTTTTGTGGTCACATATACAGTGCCTTCCAAAAGTATTCATATCGCTTCATTTTTTTTCACATTTTGTTTTGTTGCAGCATTGTTAAACTGCTTTAAATTACTTTTTTCCCACATCAATCTACATCTCATACACCATAATGACAAAGCACAAAACAGGTTTGTAACAACTTTGCAAATTTATTAGAAATAAAAAACTGAAAAGATCCCGTTGCATAGGTATTCATACCTTTTTCTGGGACACTCGAAATTTAGCTCAGGAGCATTCATACTGCTTCTAGATGTTACTACACTTCGAGTGGAGTTAAACTGTGGCAAATTCATTTGAATGAGTATGAGTTAGAAAGTCACACACCTCTCAGAAAAGGTCTAACAGCTGAAAATGCATATCAGAGCAAAAACCAAGTCCTGAGGTCAAGATAACTGCCTGTAGAGCTCAGTGACAGACTTGTGTTAAGGCAATGATCTAGGGAAGAGTTCAGAAAAAAAATCTGCTGCATTGAAGGTTCACAGAAGCATGTAGCCTCCATTATCCATAATGGAAGACGATTGGAACAACTAGGACTCTAGAAAATGTCTGCCAGCCCCCATCCACGCTGACAGAGCTTGAGAGATGAAAAGGTGAGGCAAAGAATGGCAGATAATTGCCAAATGCAGATGTGCAAAGCTTGTCACATCATACCCAAAAAGACTTGAGGCTGTAAAGGTGCTTCAACTATGTACTGAGTTAAGGGTATGAATACTTATATTCTTAATACTTATTTCAGTGTTTTTTTGTTTTTAATAAATTTGTAAAATTTGCAAATCTGGTTTTTGCTTTGTCATTATTATGGTGTATGGAGTGTAAATTGATGTGGGGAAAAAATAATTTAAAGCAGTTTAACATAATGCTGCAACAAAACAAAATGTCAAAAAATTAAGGGGTACGAATACTTTTGCAAGGCACTGTATATTTCTGAAGGATGTTTTACTGAAGACTGAAAATTCAGCTTTGCATCACATGAATAAATTATATTTTAAAGTATATTACAATGGAAAACAACTATTTAAATTTTTTATAATATTTCAAAATATTACGTTTTTTTCTGTATTTTTAATTTTAAAAAATGCAGACTTGATGAACAGAAAATATATTTTTTAAAACATCCCAAACTTTTGAACAGCAGTGTATTTTAAGCGATTAAATAAAATATATAAATAAAGTAACCACTGCAGGTAGAGCATATTACATCAGTATACAAAATCTTTACCTTGATATGTTTGGGTGGAGTGGCGTCCTCAATATTTTTTTCATGCTGCTGTTTCAGGACTTGAGTAGAAACTTTTGGCAAATTCTCTCCTCCAATTACCATCACTTTAACAGGTTAAAAAACAGAGTGAGAAGGATGAAATTTGAAAAAAGTTATGAGGTAACCTGCCATCATGCAATTTGTTATTTTAAAAAACTACCTTTCTCATCATAATGATCCCCAAAACTTGAGGCCACACTCTGATGAACATTCTGGTCCAGGGAAACCTAACATGAAAACAGTGAGCACACACCTCAATTTTTGTTGTAAACTGTATTGAGTTTGGAACAGCATGAGAGTGAATAAATAATAACAGAATTTTTTATTGGCCATCACACCTATTATATAAATGTGATTTTATCTTGTGTGGGTATACCTGAGCATTTGAGGTACTGCTTTCTTTAACACTGCTTCGTACCGTCACCTCTGATGAGCTCACCACCTGCTATTAAGACAGAGAACACCTGTTGTTAAACAAACATACACGATATGCATCTGTATGATGTAATCAACAACAAAGCGCTGCTCAGTGCATTGTGATATGAAAATTAGTCATGTTTATTGCATTAACAACTGCATCCCTTGTGTATTCATCCACAGTACCTGTCTTTGCTGGTAGTGGTATTCTGTAACAGTGCTTTGGGATGCAGAAGAGGAACTGAGCTCTTGGCTTTCAAACTGTTTCTTGACGCTGGCCAGTCCGCCTGGCAGAGAGCACGGCTCAGAGCTGTCCATGACCTTAAAACACAACATAAAATGGTAAGACACATTCATAAATATACATAAAGTACAGTACATAGATAGAATAGATTTGCGATTCTCCTCTAGAGGGCACTACAAGGTTGAAAACAAAGTTTTTAGTTTCCTCATTTACTTAGAACTGAACACACATCATCATTTGACAAGTCATATCAATATTTATTATTGTTAATCCTTTAGTATTAAATCATTCTACATTGTACAGATCTTAAAGACTAGTTTACCAATAGTGCTAACCAGAAATCTAGTCGCAAGAAATTTTTCTCTCCACACAGAAAGTACAAATGTTGCAGAATGTGACACAATAACAAACAACCAGAACATATTTGATATTTAATATATACAGCTATGGGGACCAGGATTTTGAACCAATGGGATTTCATGACTGCATGGCATTGCACAGCAGAAATAAATATAGTTCCAAACATAACATATTCTAAATTCAGCAAATTACCTATTAGAAAATAGAAAATATGCAAATTTGTACTTCCAGAACCTTCTAGTCTACAAACTGAGGTCATTACTGAAGGATTATTATTATAAGCTATAACCAAAAATAAAATTGAAAAACTTAATACTTATTTTATTTCAATTGCCAAGGCAATATTACTCATTTTTCTCATGTTTAGTTTAAATTGAAGTACTTTAATAATAAAGCTAATCAAACTAAAAAGTATATAGACATTAAAAAATAATACAAATGTCAAAAACACACAATACAATTTCTAAAAGTCTAAAATTAAAATAAAAACTGAAAACATAAAAATAACAAAAACTGTAATAGTATACTACCAGTCAAAAGATTTTGGACAGTAAGATTTGCAATGTTTGTTAAAGAAGTCTCTTCTGCTCACCAAGCCTGCATTTATTTGCTCCAAAATACAGCAAAAGCAGTACTATTGTGAAATATTTTTACTATTTAAAATAACTGCTTTCTATTTGAATATATTTTATAATGTAATTTATTCCTGTGATCAAACCTAAATTTTTAGCATCATTACTCCAGTCACATGATCCTTCAGAAATCATTTCAATATGCTGATTTGCTGTTCAAGAAACATTTATTATTAGTATTATTATCAACAGTTGAGTACATTTTTTTGGATTCTTTGATGAACAGAAAGATCTAAAAATCTGAAATCTGGGGGGGGGGGGTATACATTAGTACTTTTATTTAGCAAGGATGCGTTAAATTGATCCAAAGTGATGAAAAAGACAGTTATAATGTTAAATTCTGTTCATGTTTTCAACATAATAATATATTTTTTGAGCAGCAAATCAGCATATTATAATGATTTCTGAAGGATTATGTGACTGGAGTAATGATGCTAACAATTTAAAAAAAGCCTTCAAATTTTTACTTTTTTTGCTGTACTTTGGATCAAATAAAGACAGACTTGGTGAGCAGAAGATACTTCTTTAAAAAAAAAAAACATTAAAAATCTTACTGTGTATATCAATGAAAAGGCTCTATTAAAACCAAACAACTGACAAAATGTATTTCCATGGTCGTAGCTGGTTAAGATACAAGCACAAATTGTTTAGGACACTGTGTAATACTTCACCACATCCAGTAACTGCCATCTTTCTTTATTTAATGCAACCCAAATTCCCACATGGGATCAATAAAGTGCAAATCGATTTAATGTGGATATTTATGCATCTATTATGTATTACACAGCCATTAAGTACTGCATGCTTATATGGCCTGAAAGGATTTTTTCAGAATCGTAAATATTAAATAAGAAGTAGAAGGCATTAGACAAGAAGTAGGAAATCTCTGCCTGTTTTTTCTTCACTACAGGTAATATGATATGAGTGAGTGCCCCAGCATATGTTCATGCGTGTTTGTGTGTATGCATGAGTGTTCATGCTGGTAAATACCACAGATGGGCTTCTCTCCTCCTTGCTAGTGGCAGCTTGGTATAAGGCCAGTCTCTGCTTGAGAGGCACAGTCTCACCCTCACCGTCAGCGTGTCCCTCTCTAGATGGTGATTCGCCTGCGCTGCCCGCAGCTGAAATACACACACAGTCAGGTTGCAGGATGTGCATCATTTGCTATTAAACTTGAAACTGTAACATAAATAAATGCATTTCTTCTCCATGACTCAGGTCTCATGAGTGGTTCACGGGAAACTAATGTTAGATTAGAGATCACATCATCTGTCATATTTTCAAAAGTAAATTTAGCCAGACAAAGTCAAACTGACAACAGGGATGTATTGTGACAGCTAATGCTGACTCTCTCTCTCTGTCTCCCAGTCTATAGATGGCACCAATGACAAGATGAGGAATGATGTCATAAAGCATGCACGTCGTTCTCATCAATCATGGTTTTCAATGTTGGATGATCACCCCAGCTATCACCACTACCAGCTCTGGTAAGGATTGTATACATATAAGGTATTTTTACATATATTACATGGGAAGTTATGAGGATGAGCAGTATAATTTTACCTGTCAGTAGCAATAGAAAAGTTTCTTTTTTTATGTATTGGTTTTACCAATATTGATAAATTTATCTGTCACTCATTTAAAGCACCAAGAATTTCTGAACACTGTTAAATATAACTATTAGCAATTAAAATAAAATAAAAAAAATTAATTAAAATCTGCACATGCATTTATTTAAAAAATATATATATATATATTATTATTGGCCATCAATAGCCAATAATAATCAATCAGCCATTACATGAAACATTTTTAGGCTTATCAGTATGAGCCAGAAATATATTATCTCTAGTTGATGTTACACTATTGATGTAAAAGGTTTTTGAACAGTATTTTTTTTTTTAAATAAGGCTTTTCTGCTCACCAAGCCTGCATTTATTTGATCCAAAGTACAGCAAAAACAGTAAAACTTTGAAATATTTTTACTATTTAAAAAAAGTGTTTTCTATTTAAATATATTTTAAAATGTAATTTATTCCTGTGATCAAAGCTAAATTTTCAGCATCATTACTCCAGTCTTCAGTGTCACATGATCCTTCAGATAACATTCTAATATGCTGATTTGCTGTTTTATTATTATTATTATCAATATTTATCAATATAAAACAGTTGACTACATTTTTTCAGGGTTCTTTGATGAATAGAAAGATCCAAAGATTAGCATTTATCTGAAATAAAAAGCTTTTGCATCATTATACACTATACTGTACCATTCAAAAGCTTGGAGTCAGTATACTTTTTTTGTATTTTTTGGGGGTGAAATAAATGATAGAAATTATTACTTTTATTTAGCAAGGATGCTTTAAATTGATCAAAAGGATTGATAAAGACGTGTATAATGTTACAAAAGATTTCTATTTCAGATAAATGCTGTTCTTCTGAACATTCTATTCATCAAAGAAACCTGAAAAAATTCTACTTAGCTGTTTTCAACATAATAATAAAAAATGTTTTTTAAGCAGCAAATCAGAATATTATAATTATTACTGAAGGATCATTCGACTGGAGTAATAACGTTAAAATTCAGTGTTGAAATCACAGAAAAACATTACAATTTAAAATATATTCATTATTTTGTATAGTTAAAATATTTCAAAAATTGTACTGTTTTTGCTGTACTTTCGATCAGATAAATGCATGCTTGGTGAGCAGAAAAGACTTCTTAAAAAACATTTTAAAATAGATGTTTTTTGTAGTTATGGCTTTTTCTAGCAGAAAAAATATAAACTCACTTGAGATACAGTATAAATTAAAAAATTCTGATAGGAAAAAATCAGAATTGTGAGAAATAAACTTTTTAAACATTTTTATTCAGTGGTGGAAACAAAAAAAGAATTGTAAACTCAGAATTCTAAGTAAAAAAATAAAGACTGCAGAATGTAAATTTAGAATTCTCAAAAAAATAAATGTGGGTGTAAACTCAGAATTGTGAGCTTGTGAGAAAGTTGTAAAACTTCCACAGAATACCATATTAAATATTTGTCCAATTTTGTAACAGTAAAGAAAATTATTTCATTCTTAAGTAAAAAAAAATCACACAAGACATTACTGTGAAAACACAATAAACATAAACTGATTATTGTATCAAGATTTACAAATGAAATATCAAAACATTATTGGCAGACACATGCTAGCTCTTTGAATAGCTGCACATTTTAAATTCACCATTGATTGAATATTTGAATTCTCTCCATCACTGCTAAAGTTAAGACCCCACGGAGGATGTACTGCAATGCTATTCGCTGATGATTCCAAGCCAGATCTTTGTACTGTGTCATACACCCACACTGCTTTTCTTGCATCAGTAAAGCATGACCGTATCACCATGTGACCAAGATATGTTTCCCGAACCGTTAATTTTAGCAGAGCAGTTATTCAGAGCATGCCAGTGTAAAACTAGCCCAGCAGAGGGCTAGAGATGATTCAGATCCAGAATAAGCAGGCTTTTGTAGCTGTTGAACAGAAACTCTACACCTGAGGGTATCTGACACTTTTCAAACACAGAGACGAGGGGATGTGGAGACAGAGGGATCACGCACTCGTTTGTCATGACGGGAAGAAAAAGACATCAGGTGGACGACGAACATACCAGAAAACCTCCAAGTATCTAGAACTACAGGGGTTGGCGGCTTTCTAGACTATCGCGCATTACCATGATGTGAAGTAACCAAACTACCGAGAGCAATTAAAGAAGACTTATTTTAAACCAAGGCCTGTTAGTTTCATATTTCAGAGAGGGACAGAGAGAGAGTGTGAGACGGCCAGGAAGGGTGACTTCCTAAAATGCAAAGCCCTGGCAATCTTTATATCGGTCACTTGTCCATCATTCAGACTTCTACTTCTCTACCAAGAGTTCTGACTTTTTTTTTCACCAATAATTAACAGAAATAGGAAGTGTAGATTAACTGCTATTTTGTTATTTTGATAAATTACTGTCTGGTTTTGGTTCACTTTGTCAGTAGGCACCAGCTAAATGTGTGATTTAAAGTGTGTAAGAATTATGTCAGCAGGCCTGTATAATATTTTAGACTCTAGTCTATGGAATGCAGCAGTAGCTTACAGGCTAAATTCAGAAAGCCGGTCTCTGGGACTCTATTCTAAGACACTCACGGAGTGAGCCGACATGTATGACACTCAATGCAATGCACTTTAGACAAAATACAGTTTATACAGTTCACATGTCTCGTCTCATTTTACATTTTTCTTCACATTGTTTATATAAACAATAAACTGTGCCTCTCAAGCCAGCTGCTACTAATCAGTTCAACGGTAGTGAACTGTTATTGTCAAATGAAACGCATAATGCTTTTTAAATTGCTAAAACCCAAAACTTGGAGTTGCTGAAAAAGCCACGTAAACAAGTATAACAGCTATCGGAAAATCTGAAAGTCTTTGGTTGGCAAAAGAAGCCTTTTGTTACTTTTTGTTTTTATAAATAAAACTCATCAATATTCATTTAGCTCAACTCCATTATGATAACAATATGCCATGTGTCCTCTTCATGCAATCTTAATGAGCGCTCTCGAACACATGCGCGTGCGCCATTGGCCTTATGCGCTTTAAACCTGGAAATGTGTACTTATTAGTTTTCAACTCAGCCTATTTTGATTTTAACCTAAATAAGGCTCAAGATCAATACTTGTAACACCAATTATGTTAATTTTTCAGCAAATTGGTTAAATTATAAACCATGCATCTTCCCAAAAAAACTTCCTCTCTAGTGATATACAGTACTGACACACAACAGATCTACATCAGAAACCACTTCCGCTTGAACGCACTCACCTAAATGGGTCCGTAGTTTCCTCTATGTTCCTCAAAGCTTCTATATTATCACCTGGACAATCCAGATCCCACCTGGAGATCCCTATAGACACCCAGCGTCTGTTTGTGAAAGTGTGAGATTGTGTGTTTGGAGACCAGCTCCAGTCTACTGTCCAGTTCACCTCAGAGTGATGGAGGGTAGAGACAGCTGGTTGTATTTCAGAAGCCCCTACCATTACCCTCCTCCTCTTTAAAAGATTGCCAGTCTGCTCGGCCTTTTTTTAGATAAGCTACTCAACATGCCCTTAACCTGTAGTCACAGAGAGACAGACAGACAGACACACTGAGGGGGAGAGGCACCCTGCTGTCTGAGAGATTTTAGGGTCATTCATCCTTGGCTTTAATAAAATGCACAAACAGTCCGTTTCACATGTTTAAATTTATATAGCGATTAAAGGAATCATTTAGCAAACACGTTTGGTGTAGGCTATCATAGGACACGTTAGCTATATTACAAGCCTTCTGAAGCGACAGCTTTGTTTGATGAACAGCTGCAAAACCTAATAATCTCAATAAATGATTATTAATATAAATAAATAAATAAACTATATAAATAATGATTTAAATTTCATTCTGTTCCTTATAGAAAGCTATGGCTTTAGAAGACTTGTTGCGCACAAGTCATATGGTGTTTGTGTTTTTGGAACTTAGCAGACATGGAAACTTATCTGGAAAATTCTTCGAAATTTTTTCTTTTGTGTTTCCTGGAAAAAACAACATACAAACCTGGAACAATATGAGGGTGAATAAATAAGGATAAACACAGTTTTCAACAGAACTTTCTCCATTTAAAGGGAGGAGGAGGAGGAGGTGACAGCTACTACAAAGCTCTTTTGATTAATATAAAGCACTTCCAGAAAGGTCTTACATTTGTTTGTATGTGTTGGCATCAGAGTTAGAAATAAGTCAGGACTTCAGTCACTCAAATTGACAGTTTGATTCATTAGTTTTAGTGGTAACACTTTACACTAAGTTTCATTAGTTATCATTAACTAGTTAATTAATTAGTTAACATTAGTTACTTCTACACTATTTACTAATCTTAGTTAATGTTAATTTCAACATTTACTAATGCATTATTAAAATCAAAATTGTGCTTGTTAACATTAGTTAAGTCACTGTGAATTAACATGACTAACATTAACAAAAATTAATATTGTTTACAAAGATTGATTGTTGTTTATTGTTTGTTCATGTTAGTTAACTATCATTAACTAATGAAACCTTATTGTAAAGATTTACAGTTTTAGTTACTTAGTACATCAAGTTGAACTACATTAAAATAAGAATGTTTTTTTTAAGATTTTGTTTTATTATAAGTAACTTTTTTTTACTGTTTCATTTTGTATTATTATTATTATTATTATTATTATTATTATTATTATTATTATTATTATTTATGGTTTAAATTTTAGCTAACTATAATAACCCTGATTTGATGTCACTTTAATTTTAACAAAACTTAAAAAAATTTAATAAAAAAAAATGAAAAATCTAGGCAGCCAGCTTTGGCCCTTAAAAAAAGGTG
The DNA here is from genome assembly GCF_049309525.1 of Garra rufa. Classification (NCBI taxonomy): domain Eukaryota; kingdom Metazoa; phylum Chordata; class Actinopteri; order Cypriniformes; family Cyprinidae; genus Garra; species Garra rufa. Next base: position 10,688,418 of record NC_133372.1, read on the forward strand.
AGATAAAAAGTTAAGCGAAATAAAGTAGAAGACTGAGGAGAAAATATACAATTATAACAAATACTGGACAGCATTAAAGGTATAGTTCACCCAAAAATGAAAATTCTGTCATTCCAAACCCATAAGACCTTCGTTCATCTTTGGAACAAAAATTAAGATTTCTTTTTTTAATTATTATTTTTTATGGCCTTTTTAAATGCTTTATTGGACAAGACAGTGGAGAAATGACAGAAAAGTATCAGGCAGAGAGAAGAAAAGCACCTCAAGACGGAAATCAAACTTGCAATATGTTAGCACATTAATCACAAGACTATCGGCGCTGACAAATTAAGATATTTTTAATGAAATCTGCGAACTTTCTGACCCTGCATAAACAGCAAAGCAACTGAAATGCTCAAGACCCAGTTACATGCATTGTGGTACTGATATAACTTGTGACAGAGACTGACATGAAAGAGAAGAAATGAAATAAATTCATTACTTTTGTTTTCTTTGCGCACAAGAAGTATACTCATAGCTTCATAGAAGTAAGGTTGAACCACTGATGTCACATGGACTATTTTAATGATGTCCTTATTACTTTTCTGGGCAATAAACGTGTCAGTTGCATTGCTGTCTATGCAGGGTCAGAAAGATCTTGGATTTCATCAAAAATATCTTAATTTTTGTTCAGAAGATGAACAAAGGTCTTACGGTTTTGGAACAACATGAGGGTTTTCATTTTTGTATGAACTATCCCTTTAAAGTCATGCATGACATGACGTCAGACACTAACAGAGAATGCAACACACTTCTACTATCAGGATATGCATGTGTGAATGCATGTGTACGTGTGTGAACTGATCGTAAACAAGGTTGTCTATTTAAAAGATGAGCTGATAGCCAGATTTGAAGAATGAAAGAGGGATAAACCAAGACAGACAAATGCAGACACTGACCATACAAATCAACTCACCTGTCAAACAAACCTATTCAATTACACAGGCCTCCCACTAGCATACTATTGTCACTGCATATATTTAAAACATGTACACTCAAGGAATCTGAAGTAAAGTTTGGATATAATAGGGATTCTTTTAAGACTATCCTGTGTCTGAAAACTCTAAGTAACAGAAATAAGTGCCTAATGAACAAGATTGCAGCAGAAATCCAAACACATGTACTGTATGTACATACATACACATACATGCATGAGCACTAAATCACAGTTGTCATCATGCTAGACAGCAATGTGCGAAGTCTTTAATCATGTCACCTTTATACGCATACACATGCACGCACACTAAATTTCCACAAACATAAATCACATGAAAAAAAAATGAAGAGATTGCAAGCAGTTTTCTGATTTAGCCTTTAAATAGCTAAAGATATACATATTTAGGGTGAATTAACAAAAATTCTTGTGTTCAATTTAAACTGAATTACTATAGTAAAAAAGCCAAAAGATACTCACATCCTTCAAAGTTTGAGTCCTGACTCGACATTTTTTCCCCTACACCAATATATTTGTCTGCAACTCTGCCACTAGATGAATATGAACCACTCACTTCCTAGAGAGAGAGAGAAAAAGAGAGAGTGAGGCAGGTGTGGTTAAAAACACTTTCTAGTCCTTGTTTCATTTGCATTTGACAGTTCCACGAGACCTCAAACTAAAGTTCGGAACAGAAACCGTGCTACGTGAAGCACACGTTTGTGTTTGTTTTGTCTATTTATCATTAACAGTATATCAACAAGACTCCGTTTTGTGTTATATAAGCTAGAGTTCACCTGAAGCTTGAAAGCTGTCACCAAGTCAATAGTTAATGCCCTTGAAACAGGAACATAAATGGGGAACGAGACTGAGAACACTGGAATAAACTGCCAACTGTGAAACATATTTACATACAAACAAAAGGAAATGTATTTATGACATTTGTTTAAATGTATTTTCAGTCTCTGTGTATTTTGAATATTACTGTCATTAGACACGCAACAAAAGCAAACATATAAGCTATTCTGCCGTAACACACACCTAAACTAATAACTAATGACTTTACACTGAGTTTAAGTCACATAGTGTTAAAAATACAGTCAACATTAATGCGTAAGAAAAAAAATGGTAACACTTTACAATAAGGTTCATTTTATTAACTAACATTAACAAAGATAAATAAATAGTGCAATAAATGTATTGTTCAATGTTCATTCAAGTTAGTTAATACATTAACTAATGTTAACAAATGACACCTTATTGTAAAGTGTTACCAAAAAAATCCATAGAAAAACAGATAAGGTCCTGACAGAAAATGACCAGTACATTTTCCAGTAAGTTTATGGATACTTCCTTCAAACATAAAACACAACACAATTTAATTCATAATTAAATAAATGGGTAAAACATATGGAAGCTCATTTCTGCCACTGAATAAAATATAAAAAATGTTATTGCGACTTTTTATCTCGCAATTCTGACTTTTTTTCTTAGAATTGTAAGATATAAAGTCGCAATAACAATTAAAAAGTCACAAATGCAAGATATAAACATGCAAATCTGACTTTTTCCTCAGAATTGTGTGATATAAACTCACAATTATAAGTTATAAAGTCAGAATTGTGTAACATGAACTCGCAATGTTATAAACTTTTATAAAATTGTGAGATATACACTGAAAATTCTGACTTTTTTTTCTCTTAGAATTGTGTAATATAAACTTACAATTACAAGAAAAAAAGTCACAACTGCAAGATATAAACTTGCAAATCTGAGAAAAAAAAATCACAATTGTGAGATACAGACTTGCAAATCTGAGAATAAAAAACTGAATTGTGAGTTTATATGTCGTAATTCTGACTTTATAACTCAAAATTGCAAATTTATACCACAATTCTGAGAAAAAAAAATGGTGAGATAAATTGTGAGATAAAAAGTCACAATTACCTTTTTTTTATTCAGTGGCAGAGTGGGCTTTAATACAAAAAATTATTTCATATTAACAAGGTATATTGGGCTGTATTTATATGAACTTTTCTTAAAGTGTAGTGTTAGAAATAGTAAAATAAAAAATGTTATTGCAACTTTTTATCTCACAATTATGACTTTTCAAAATGGTGTTACAAACTCACTATTGCGTGTTATAAAGTGTTTAATTGCGTTATGTAAACTCACAATTCTGACTTTTTTAAACTTGATAAACTGATGATGATAAACTTACAATTGTGGGAAAAAAGTCACAATTGCGAGATATAAACTTACAAATCTGAACTTTTCATATAGTGTAGTGTTAGAAATAATAGAATAAAAATGTTATTGCAACTTTTTATCTCACAATTATGACTTTTTTTCAGAATTGTGTTATAAACTCGCAATTGTGAGTTATAAAGTCCAAATTGTGCAAATCTGTGAAAAAAAAGTCAGAATTGTGAGTTTATTACTTGAAATTACTCAGAATTTTGAGATAAAAAGTCACAATTACCTTTTTTTTAACTCAGTGGCAGGAACAGGCTTCAATACAGACAATTCTATCATATTAACATGGTATATTGGGCTGTATTTATATGAACTTTCCTTAGAGTGTAGTGTTAGAAATAGTAGAATAAAAAATGTTTTGCAACTTTTTATCTCACAATTATGACTTTTTTTCTCAGAATTGTGTGTTATAAATTCGCAATTGCGAGAGTCAAAGTTAGATACAAACTTGCAAATCTGAGAAAAAAAGTCAGAATTGTGAGTTTATATCTCGCAGTTCTGATATTATATAAGGAATAATTGACGACGGGCCGTCGAATTCTTAGAAAATAATGCACACCCAAGGTGGTGATGCGGCCACGACGCGAAGCGGAGCATTATTTTCATAGAATTCAATGGACCGAAGTCGATTATTCCACTTATACTACAGTTACCACACCTCAAGACATCGATCAGATGATATATTTCAAGACATTCGACCAGTTTTTGTCCTTAAAACGCTACTGTGAGTAGGATTAATTTTTTTATGCAGCTCATCCAACAGCTTCGTTGCTAGTTCCAAAACATCATTTTAGACCTAGTAACAACATTTGAGCCATTGATAGCAAACTAATGCAGTTAATAATCTAGTTTAGACAGACCGACAGATGGGCAGACAGACAGACAGAAAGAGAGAGGGAAAGAGAGATTAAGTGCATGAATTACCTCTCTCAAGTCTGTGCATCTCTCAAAGGTGATTGGCCGCATCGTCTCTACTAATAGTTAAACTTTAAGTTAATTTTCTTCAAGACCACACCATTGTTACCTTGCGTGTGAGAACTGTCATGTCGTTTTTAAGTTGTTAATCTTCAGAACAGCGCTAACAACATTAGCGCGTATGCTAACGTATGTGCTAACTGTATGTGTGTGCATCTGTGAGGGAGAGAGAGTGGGAGAAACAGAGTTTGTGCTTTCTGTACATAATAAAACTTAATATTGTAGCAAAAACATGGACATAATTTGTCGTTTTTATCCTGTTGTTTACTGTATTTATTTGTTTGGCCAGTGTCATTGTGGGTTTTGGTTATTTTGCTGTTTTGGGCTGTAAGGACCTTTGAAATAACTGAAATCGTGTGGCAAAGTGATATAGACATGTACTGCGGTCAAGAGCTGCCTGGAACTACGTTCGCCGTGCGTTTCCCTGAAAATAATGCACACCATTAGAACGTTCGTCAGCCAATCAGATTCAAGCATTCAATGGGCCTGTAGTATAACTCAAATATTGGACATTTATGTCACAATTCTGAGAAAAAATTTACAAAATTGTGGTATAAAAAGTCACAATTACCTTTTTTTATTTTTCAGTGGCAGAAACGGGCTTCAATAAAAAAAATTCTTGCATATTAACATGGTATGTTGGGCTGTATTTATATGAACATTTAGTGTTAGAGTGTACAGTTATAGTTCGTGTTCACATTATTTTAATGTTTTATGTATGTTTTTGCAAGTATCTTTTAAGAAATCAGAATTCAGTCTATTTCTCAGAATTCTGAGTTTACTTCTAACAATTCTGACTTTTATTTTGTCCCAGAAATTGGCCTCCATAGATTCAGAATGAGCTCACTTTTTGAGATAATGTTGCTGTGTCAGGTAATGTTTTGATATCGGCAGAGTTTTAAACATTTTGAGGAAATAAGACCAGAAAAAAACAGCACAACTGTTTCCAACAGTGATAATAAATCAGCATGTTGATCATAATTCAGAATGATTTCTGAAGAATCAGGTGACATTGAAGACTGTTGAAAATGTAGCTTTGCATCACAGGGATAAATAATACTTTAATGTTTATTAAAATTGAAAACTGTTATTTTAAATTGCAATAATATTTCACAATTATTTCACAATATATCAAAACACACATCAGCATATGCTATTTTTACCCTCTATGACTCTTTTTCTCTTAACTCCTCTCTGTCTGTTTTGCTCACAAAACAATTTGCAAATCAAATCTTCCCCTATCAGATGTTCCATAAAGTACTCATGCAGCTGTGGAATAGAGTTCAAAGCATCAGGAAGGGAAAATCAACACTGTCCCACACATGCTAATGCACACACAGACACACACATTGATTGTGTCCTGTGGAGTCATATTTCACTATTCAGCTCATCTGGTGTAAGACGCACACGCAGAGTCTGTCCAATACTGAGCCAGAAGGTCAAAGTTCACCCTGGGCAGCAGAGAACAGGTGGTTTCATTTACACACACTGAAAGGCAGAGTTTCACTTTATCAGTTACCCTGCAAGTAAATTAAAGGCTAACTACTGTAAATGAATTCTAATAAACAGACGCGTCAGTTTCTCATGTTGTCATTACTGTCAAAGTGCTATCGAACACTGCTGATGCTCTCAAATGCACTGAGAAAATTTAGTTGTCAAGAACTTTAGTTAAAAGCTGATCCTGTTAAATCTCTTATGCAGTTAAAATTTTAGCTGGATAAAGATTAAAAAGCTGTGAGTTAATTCACCTGAACAAACTCCAGATTATGAAGTTTGTTCAGTTTATGTTCTAGCCATTTATTTCCTAAAGTAGTATTATCTCAGTCAATAAACCTAGCCAATATTGTGTGTTTATATGTTTGTCCTTACAAAAAGTACTGTGACATATATCAGATGACCATACAATTGTAGTTATGCTGCGTTTCAGGCAGGTTTTTGAGCCCATAAATCACCACGACTCACAACTTTGTAGCGTTTCAGGCAAGTCACACTGAACTGCCTGAGTGCATTTATTATTATTATATTATTAGTAATTTGATTGCAACGTTACATTGTCCTAAAGTTTATTTTTTCACCATGTACCACTTGCATAAACACCGCATCTGTAGGGGCTGCCATTGTTGTTTCGCGGGCTATGTGACGTCAGAGTGCAGAAATGGGAGTACATCGATCTAGTACAAGTTCACGGGTGGGAAGTCACGGGTTTGACTGCCGTTCGAATGCACTTTCACAGGTAGAAGGTTGGAAAAACACTGGTAACGGGTTGCCTGGAACTCGTCATTAGATACATATAATGGTACTAAATAATACCAAATTCACATACCATGGCATTTTAAAGTATTTTAGAGAATACCATGGTACTACCATCATTGTAGTTTTAAAACAAACCCGATACCTGTGTTCAAAACTGTTTTTGGGTAACTACTTCTAATTTTTGGTGGCCTGTAAAGTGAAGTAAAATCTAATCGAACATGAAATGATTGAACAGAAGTTAATGAACCTCATTTGGAGAGAAACAAACATTTTTGTTGAGTGAAATAAAGTTAAAATTATATAAAAGTTTTATAATATGAAAACTTAAACTAAACTAAAATTAAGAATGTTGCCAAGGCCAAAAAAAAGGTTGTATAAGCACTAAGCTGAAATATGTACTAAAGGCATTTCCGCCACTGAATAAAAATATCAAAAGGTAATTGCGACTTTATCTCACAATTTGAACCTTTTTTTCTTACAATTGCAAGTTTACACCTCCTAATTCTGACTTTTTTTTCCTCAGAAATTGGGTAATACAACCTCACAATTCAGTTTTTTTCCCGCTCAGATTTCTTAGAAACTCGCAATTGCGAGAAATAAAGTCAGAATTGCAAGATATAATCTGGTAATTGCGGGAAATGAAGTCAAAATTGCAAGACATAAACTGGTAATTGCAGGAAATAAAGTTAGAATATCAAGATAAAAACTTATTTTTTGCATGTTTGTATTTCGCAGTTCTGACTTTTTACTGCAATTGTGAGTTTGTATCTCACAATTCTGACTTTTTTCTCCCAAACAATTTTGACTTTTTCAGATAGCATGGTGACATTGATACAATGTTGGATTTTGATCCAAACCATCATTTTGGTTGAGATTGACTGTTAAATGTTAAAAGTATGTTGGATCAGCACTGACATTTTTTAATGAAACTCAATAGCACACATGCAAAGATAGTGACATTAAACTAACAGCAATTTGTAGTTAATGAACGCAAGATGATGCATGTATCTCTGCAAAACACTAGTGTTTTTTTTTTTTTTTTTTACCATGATGGGCATTTACAATTGATTAAGCCGATTTGGTCTAATCCACTGGGGCATGGTTTTGGGCTGAGCCTTTGTAATTTTAGTAAGTCTATTTAAAAATAGTTGAAAAACAACAATTGTAGTTTTTAAAAATGTGTACTAGTTGGTAAACACCCATTTTGGTTCTGCATGTGCACTTCTCAGTAGTCTAATTTATGCTTCCTTATTAGAAAGAAAACACAGGTGCATCCTATACAGAAGTCTTGTTTATTGAACCACCTGACAAGCATGACTTCTCTGGGTGCATCAGTTGAACTGTTTACATGAGACGTCATCTAATCCAATATAGTGTTTATATGTGCCAGCGCCTTCAATTTTGCGACACACTAATAGCGTACAATGACAACCAATACAAATCACCAGAAGAAAAAAACCCAGTTTTTGGGTTAATATTTTTAATAGCTGCTTTCACTTACTTAGAATAAATGGTAACACAATCAGAAAGTGTTTCTGTTTATGAGAATATACATAGCTTTTTTGTGATATGCAAACAGAGTAAGGTCTACATAAGGTGAATTTGCAGCTTTAAATAATTTTTCATTGAAGCCTTTTTTATTTTCTGTATTTTTGTCAATATTATGTTATATAAACTCACTATTGCGAGTTAGAAAGTCAGAATAGCAGGATATAAACTTGCAATTACAAGAAATAGTCAGAATTGCGAGATAAAAACTTTTTCTCACATATGCGAGTTTGTATCTCACAAATTGTGTGATATAAACTCACAATTGTGAGTTATAAAGTCAGAACTGTGGGATATAAACTCGCAATTGCAAAAAATAATGTCAGAATTGCGAGATAACTTTTTTCCTCACAAATGCAAGTTTGTATCTGACTTTTTTTCTCAGAATTGTGAGACATAACATGCAACTGCATGTTATAAAGTCAGATTTGTGAGATTTCTGAGGAAAAAAGTCACAATTACGAGATACAAAGTCGAGATTACATTTTAAAATGTTTAAATTCAATGCCAGAAATATGCTTCCGTAGAAACTAAAACTACTAATTGAAAATAAACAAATATAATTTAATTTAATCTAAATGGTAATATTAAAACAAATCGAAAGCACATAACAAAATGACTAAAAATTGAAATTGTAAATGAAACTGTAAATAAAAAAATAAAAAAACTTTTTAAAAAAACTATAATAGTACTCTGCAAAAAATGCCAAAATATCTAAAAATTCTTAAATCAAGAAGAATTTTCTAGACGAGTAAAAATTATTATCTTGTTTTCAGAAAAAACTAGTCAAAATTAGGTAATTTTTTTCTTAGAACAAGCTAAATAATCTGCCAACGGGGTAAGCAAAAAAAAAATCTTATTTCAAAAAGAAAACAAGCTAATTTTTCTTACCCCATTGGCATATTATTTTGTTTGTTTCAAGCAATAATAAACTTAATTTTGACTAGTTTTTTCTGAAAACAAGACAATAAGTTTTACTCGTCTAGAATTTTTTTATATTTTGGCTGGAAATGACAAAAAAATCTAAGTAAGAAAAGCATTTTTTGCGGTGTATATAAATATTATTAAAATAAAGCTGGTCGTAAGTTACTATTAACAGTCTATAACAGTTTTTAAGTGTATGCTGATGACTAAATGTAATTTTTAGTTGTATGACATAGGCTACTATAGCTCATCACAGTACAACATGACGGTACAACATAAAAATTCAATATGCTGAACCAGAAATGTCCTTGGTTTTCATTTCAGAAATCTGGTCACCTTTGTGTGTTTGTGTGTGTAAGGGGATTTCCTGTTTTTGTAAGCACCACTGAGAGTCTCCCATTACTCTCCTGTCTCTGTGATAAGTGGACATATTTAAACATGAGTCACTGACCTGGAGTTAGAAAAACAAGACAGCGGGGCAGCTCCCTCTCTCTCTCTTACACACATTCACAAACAGATCTATAGCCATCTTCTTGCTAACACAAACAATATTCCCACCAACAATTTTAAAACAAACTGAGAGGCTTTTTAGGAAGAAAGAATGAATGATTGAGGGTGACAGGGTTTGTAGTCTGAACAAGGCCGCAGGTTAATCTACATAAGGTGAAGACAAGGTATGATTACCATGCACACTTGAGATGATACAAAAACACATACTGAACACCCTGTGACAGTGCGTGAACATCCAAACATCTAAATATCTGAGTTATTGTCCCCAGGCCTTGACCGACAGTTCTGTTTTCTTTTTTTTAACACTAAAGGCAGCCAGAAACAGTCACAAGGAGCTGCATTTAGCCTGAGTGCTACACATAGCACAGGGATAACTATAAAAGAGTGAGATGACAGCACCTAATACTTTCTACACTTTTAGCAGTATAGTTACTGTGTTTGTAGGGTATATTTAGCAGTAGCAGGGCAGTGATTCACTGCCAGCTAGCTTTAGCTTATAGCATGAGTTCATGTCTATTCAAAGCTGAATGTTAAGGAATGTTGCGGGTTCAAAACTGAATTGAGGTTTGACAATGCTGTCGATTACTACAGAACATAATTTGGAGTCTGAGCTTGGTTTACAAAAACAAACAAAAATGCTTTTACAGTAATACAGTAGGCCTACATTTACTATGAAAAGTAGTATAAGTAGTCATCATTCTTTTAGCTGTGGGACTACAGTTTTAGGCAGATAAATGTGTAATTTTGTTTTACTAACCAATTCCTGTGGGTGGATTTTTTTCTCATTGTTATGTAGTCCCTGAAAGTACCAGTTTTACATAGCCATGACAGGACAAATTGGATATAACTTTGCATAGACAAGCTCAGCAAAGCAATTTTATCACATTCTTCCATCTCTAATGTTTAAATGGCTATACCCTTGTGAAAAGGAAGACACTAGCATACATTTAAAAAAGAGTACTTATTAAGCACTTAATATAAACTATCAGTCAAAAGTTTTGTAAAGGTAAAGTACACTGAGAAATTTTCGTATGCATTTTTTCGTTTTTTTTTTTCACATTCGTCATCCTTTCCTATCAAAATGCTTGTTACGGATCTGAAAACACAAATCTTCATCTTGTGTTTATGAGAAAGTGACAGACATAGCTATTTTGTGATATGTAAACAGAGTAAGGTCTACATAAGGTGAATTTGCAGCTTTAAAGAAATTTTGATTGAAACCTTTTTTATTTTCTGTGTTTTGTCATTATTATGTTATATAAACTCACAATTGTGAGTTATAAAGTCAGAATAGCAGGAAATAATAATAAAAACGTTTTCTCGCAATTCTGACTATTTTTTTCAGAATTGCTAGATATAAACTCACAATTTTGAGTTATAAAGTCAGAATTGTGGGATATAAACTCGCAATTGCAAAAAATAAAGTCAGAATTGCGAGATTTTTTCCTCACAAATGCGAGATGGTATCTCAGAATTCTGACTTTTTTTCAGAATTGTGAGATATAAACATGCAATTGCGTGTTATAAAGTCAAATTTGTGAGATGTAAACTCCCATTTCTGAGGAAAAAAGTCACAATTGTGAGATATAAAGATATAAAAATGCTTGTTACAGATCTGAAAACGCAAAAAATCATCCTGATCCATTTTTTTATGACGGACGAAAGTTTCGGAGGCAGTGTGTAAACTCGATATATTTTAAAATGTAATTTATTTCTGTGATCAATGCAAAATTTTCAGCATCATTACTCCAGTTCAGTGTCACACGATCCTTCAGAAATGCTGATTTGCTGTTCAAGAAACATTTTAAGGAGCCAAGCTCTGAAGGTGCTTAGGTAACTATTGTATCTGTTGGCATTCTTCTTCTTCTTTTTCCTTATCTAATTTTCACCAAAATTGTCTCAGATCATCTTTAGACCATGCTGGCAAAAAGTTATGGAAATAAAGTTGATTAGTCAAATTGTTCTTAAATAGCGTGTGAACGAATTTGACGAACAGCATGCAAAAATGGATGTGAAACTACATCTCCGCAACGGTTTGCCGTATTGAGACCAAAACTTGGTGTGTGTTATAATAACCATGACCTGAAGCTACTCACATAGTTTTGGCACAGCGCCACCTAGTGGTCAGGAGATATTAGAGATTGATATTTTTGCTTTTAACTTTGGCCAAAATCACAGCAGTGCAGCATGCCAAGTTGAATGATACCAAATTTTTCATGGTTCCATGCTTCATGAGCAGAAGAGACTTCTTTAAAAAACAAATCTTGCTGTTCAAAAATTTTGACTGGTAGAATATACTTAAAGGGGTCATCTGATGCTCATTTTCCACAAGTTCATATGATTCTTTAGGGTCTTAATGAAAAGTCTATAATATACTTTGTTTAAAAATTCTCAATAGTAGTGTAAAAAAACACCCTTTTACCTTGTCAAAATCAGCTCTGCAAAAACTAATTTTATTGCAGGGTCCCTTTAAATGCAAATGAGCTCTGCTCACTCCGCCCCTCTCTGCTGAGGGATTATGAGACGCAATGTTTACTTTAGCCGCATTTAGCCACGTTTAGCCATGTTTAGTCACATTTAGCACATTATTAAGAAAGGCCATTCGCAAAGATGCATAAAAAAACCTTTATACTCACTTCTGCTGTGGGTGAAGCTGTATCAGGAACGATTCGCACGAACATAGAGGCATATGTCAATCGGGACCAGCGATTTCCTTTTAAAAACGAAAGTAATGTTTTCCTTTGCGTCGTCAGCGTCTCAGATGTTGGGAGTAAATGACGACTGCTGTGTTTATTATTACATCCAACAACATAACACCTCTATCGCTCAATCGGAGACATTCTTGTCTGCACCTGAGTCACACAATGGCGATCAGATTTTGACTGTTTCAGCTCGGTGAGGGCGGGTCTAAGGTAAGATGCTCATGTCAATCAACTATCATGGGAGAGGCCTCTGTCGGTGTGCTGTCACACAGACAAGAAGCTGAGAATGACCTGATTTTAACAAGGGGATATTACTTTTAAAGATTAATAAAATACCACTGGGTGGATTTTTGTCATTGTAGGATGGTTGAACTGCCAACACACATTAATGTTCAAACAACATGTAAAAATTTTGCATACGACGACCCCTTTAAGTACTGCATAGTATTACAGTTTGATATTAAAATAAATGCCAAGTTCTATCATGTAACTCGATGGCAGGGGTCCTTAAAGCAAACTGATGATATTCACAGCATTTAACTACTTAGCACAAGCTGATTGGTTCAAGCCAGTGAGCTTTTTGCTCTACATTTCAATGGTTAGTTAGCATTCACTAGAGCATTTCGCAGTGCTCCTCTGAGATTCTCTGAAACCCTCCACCTCCCCAGCTCCACCTGCACTGTAAAAAGTGAACAGGTGGATCAACTTAAAAAAATTACTTCAATTGGTAACACCTAAACATTTTAAGTTCTTTCAACTTAATTTATCACATAAATTAATTAAAAATTAAGTTGAAAAAACTTAAAATGTTTAGGTGTTACCAATTGAAGTAATTTTTTTAAGTTGATCCAACTGTTCACTTTTTACAGTGTGTATAGATCTGCTACAGGTTATTATACCTGCTATTTTTGCAGCATCAGTACATCTTAAATACTCACAGCACTGTATCAGTATATGTATTGGAAGTAGCAAGTTTCTATACTTACAACAATAATCTACAACAACAGCAATAACCAACTGAGCAGCAATTCAGCAGCATAGCAGATCTATTCCACCAAGACCAAATACATTAACATTGTTACATTCATTACCATGCTAAAATCTTCAGAGAGTTGTCATGATAGAAATGCAATTAGCTGAACTTTAGACAGTCTTTGATTTATGGTTAAAATCTACAGCTTAAGGATGACTTATATGTCATGTATTTAAATATATTTGTAATTACATGTAAATAAATACTACCTTTAAATTTATTATTAATAACACACTTAACACAGTTAAAATTATTGTCAAGCACTTTACACTATCTTTAGTATGTTAGTCAATATGGTACTTTAAAATAAATGTACTTTTTAAAAGTATGACAAACAATCTTGAATCGTTTATTTTAAATCAATAATTTAAAATGACTTTAAAGTAAAACTTAATGTACTTCAATGCACTTTAAAAAGTAAAAGCTTAGCTGTGTTAAATAAACAGTCATAAAAGTGTACTCTCTTTAAGTACACTTAAGTTACCTATTATTTCATTAATATATTATCAGAAAGAGCATGGTTTATACACACACTCATTTTTTAAGGTTTGAAGAACACTACAAGTGCATGTTCAATACAATTAAGTGCACTTATTTTTTCTCAAGGGTATGCGTGTGAAACTGTAATATTTAAATATATTAAAAACAATTATCCCACTGAAATGCCCATAGACCCAAACGTTTTTACAGACTGATGTGCGAGTAAATTTTATTTTATTATTTTTTTTTTATGATTTACAGCATGTCCGAAAATATTTCTTTGCCTCTGCTCATTTTAGTCATGTACTAAACCAGCACTAACCAGCATAACCCAGCCTAGACCATAATGGGAATTCATGCTGGATTGTTGTGGCATTTTCCCCAGAGTTTCACACTATTCTTTGAATACTCAAAATACATATTTGATTGAAAGAAACAAACTGAAATAAGATCTCAAACACTATCAAGATATTTGTTTATACAAAGACCGCATATCCAAACATAGTCAAACAATGATTTCCTCTACTCTATTGCGTAAGAACCATTCTTTGCCTCGCTGAGGTTTTCAGCAGATTTATGAAGTTACAATAGAATAAATAGACTGTGGGAAGATATTGATTAGGTATCAGTTCATTATGACGAGACATTTACAGTCTTACATTTGCTTATGACATCTCCTGGACAGAATGCGCAACAACAGCTCACGGCCTGCTGAAGAGTTAAAAAGTCCTTGCTATGTAAACCTTGGATGAACCTAAATTAAAATCCAACTAGACTTTAAACAGGATGTGAGGATTTGTATTTCTTTCTGTTCTAAAGTGGTTGATGAATAACAGGAGGATTTCATGTCTGAAATGAAAGTTTCTCAGTCTTTTTTTGACAGCCTTTACTCATGGCAGTCTCTCTGTATACCCTAACTGAGTAATAATGAATGAGAGAGACAGAGAGAAAGAGTGTGTATGTGTGTGTGTGTGTGTGTGTGTGTGTGTGTGTGTGTGTGTGTGTCTTTGCAAAGGGATCATGAAATATTAATAACCCCTGTGGGGTGGAGAGGTCATGTTTCAGATAGAAACGATAGATGGATCTCTAGCAATCTCTCTCCTCTTCCTGTGTTTATCTAGCCAACAATTAGCCACTCAATCAGGAACACCAGTCACTCATTCTGCTCTCCTGTCCAAAAAAACCCTCAGAATCAAGAATCAAGCATCTGATCAGCAGAGCTGGGCAGATTACTTACAAATTGTAATCTGTTACTGATTTCGAATTATATGACAAAAATTGTAGTTGGTAATGTAATCCAATATTTTACATTACATTTTAGGTAATATAATCAGAGCTATCTCGTTTATCGCATTGATTTAAATAGTACAATCGTGTACCATATAGATACAAAGATTAACAAAATATATTTCATTCACTGTTATTAACAATATGAAGTGCGATAAACAGTAATTGCAAAGGTTTCCCAAACTGAGGTTTGTGAGTTTATTGATTAAATCATAAAAAATGTTATATTAAATAAGTCATTATAAAATCAATCAAAATAAAACACTTACTAAATAAGTATATATATCAAGCCCGAAATTATTCATACCCCTGGCAAATTCTGACTTAAAGTTACTTTTATTCAGCCAGCAAGTTTTTGTTTTTTTTTGACCGGAAAGGACACAGGCTTCTCCCAAAAGATAATAAGACGATGTACTTGACAGCATGTACTTAGCTTTTATTTACATTTGAACAAAAAGTGGCATGTCCAAAATATTCATACCCTTTGCAAACTGTCACAGTCTATGGGAAAATCCAAAGTTCTATACAATTCCAAATAGTCCAAGCTATTACTTCTGTTTTCTGTCAAGCAGAAGCTTTATGCAGGAACTATCTTGAAAACCTTTACAAAAATGTAAGACATCAAGACTTGTGTCATTTATTTCAATTCTTTACTGAGGTAACCCTGATGGCTAACACCAAAGAAAAAATCACTGCAAATTTCAATTTTATTTACTATTATGTTTTTTTTATTAATAGGTTGAATTCACTTTAATTTTTATATTTTCATTTTTATTTAGGTTAACAAATGTTTGTAATTTTGTATTTTTTGTTGTATTTTTGTTATTTTAATTATGATTTTTTTATGTTACTATTTAGGTTCAGTTTCTTTTTGTTTCAGTCTTAATTTTTATTTATTTCCAATTAGTCATTTTAGTGCTTCAACTTCAACTAATTTCAGTTAGTTGCCATTCATTTGTAATTTTAGCTTAGTTTACATTTTTTATCTAATAATTATATGTCACTTTATTTCAATTATAATATTTCAATTTATAATTTTTCAATTTATATGTTACCTTAGAATTATAAGGTTCTATCTGACATTTTTGTCAAAATTGAGTTATTCACTTATTCTTATTCTGTGACAACTTATTTACATTATGTGATGTTTCTTTTGTAAGCTGTGTACATTTGGGGCCTTTTTTTAGAAAACAAAAAGGGTTTTATCTACAGAAGTCTATGGAACGCAAAAACTCTGAAGCTCAATATCTCAAAAGTGCTCAGAATGCAGATAGAACCTTATAATTCTAAGGTGATGATTTATATTATTTCAATTTTAAATGTGAAACTAAAAAGTAAGTCGTCTAATGCTCCCTTTATAGTTGTGAATTTGCAAATGCAAACAATATGCAACAATCCCTCAAGGGCATGGTCTACAATACATCCTTCATTGTACAATGTAAGTATGTAAATTTGTATGTGGCCAATCCCTCTAGTAACTATTGCATTTCTTTGTCCTGCTGGACAATTATAGCTTAAGTTAGTAGTTTTGAACATAGTCTTTTGCTGGTCTTGCGTCATTAGTGTGTAGAATAAAACATGGTTGAGTTAAAAGTAACACACAATGTGTTGTCCTCAACAAGACACAGAGGTGTGTTAAGAAACAACACAGGTTGTGTTGTTTTCAACACATCCTTTTCAAAAGTGAGAATTCTTACAACTGACTACAAGCTTGCATTCAGATCTGCCTCCATCCAATTAACAACCTATTACATTTATTTGTTTTTGATCATCTATTTAACATGTATGTCACAATACTGAAGAGAATGTAAACTGCTACTGATATCACATTGCAATGTATTTTGGCATTATGAAAGGAGAGTAATGAATCATTCCTGGCCTGATCAATACTAAAGAGCATTTTCAGGGGAAATCTGTGTAATTTCAACAGAATTGCTCTTTAAAAAAAAAGGTCCTTCTTTGGCATCTATGGTTCCAAGAATAATCTTTAAAGGGATAGTTCACCCAAAATTGAAAATTTCATGTTTATCTGCTTACCCCCAGGGCATCCGAGATGTAGGTGACTTTGTTTCTTCAGTAGAACACAAATGAAGGTTTTTAACTAAAACCATTGCAGTCTGTTAGTCATACAATGGCAGTCAATGGGACCCATTGCTTTGAGAGTCAAAAAAAAAAATACACAGACAAAACCAAATGAAACCCTGCGGCTCGTGACAATATATTGAGATCTTAACACACAAAACAAATGGTTTGTGCAAGAAACTTAACGGTATTTATATAACTTTTTACCTCTGATCCACCGCAATATCCAACTGTCCTGAGCGCGTTCACAACAGCCAGCAGTGATGAAGAGCAAGCAATCATAATTTTGTGTTAATTGTTTTGTGTGTTAAGACCTTAATGTATCGCCACAAGCCGCAGGGTTTAATTTGGTGTTGTCTGTGTATGTTTTTTTGACTCTCAAAGCAATGGGTCCCATTAACTGCCATTATATGACTGACAGATTGCAACAGTTTAAGTTAAAAATCTTTGTTTGTGTATTATTGAAGAAACAAAGTCACCTACATCTTGGATGCCCTGGGGGTAATCAAACAAACATCAAATTTTCATTTTTGGGTGAACTATCCCTTTAACATCCATGGAACCTTTCCATTGCACAAAAGGTTCTTTAAAAAAAGTTCTTTGGGCTTTTAAAATGTTCCTCTATGACACGAAAACCTCAACAATATGGATCTGCAAAGGGTGAAATGTGTTTAAACTCTAAACTGAGCTTGGAGTACTACCCTTCTAGTGGTAGCTTACTGTATATCAAACTAGCATCTTTAAACAGGCAAATTATTTAATAAATTAACATGCAAAAGAAGGGGAAGCATAGAACTTTGTGAATGATTGCCATTTCAGTTCTGCTATTGCACATTCCATGTGACTCTAGTCATCACACACAACAAGTGTGAGACTTTACAACAATATTTCCAATGCAGTATCCAAAAGAATATGATGGCCATCACCACAACTCAAACACCATTCATCCTCTTCTTTTTAGCTTGCAGCTTTTGTTTGTTTATGTGTGTGTGTTCTTGCAAGTATGAGTAAAACCAAACCATGCTAAACTAATTACTTCATTCCCTATATCTCTATATATCTCTCTCTCACTTTGTTCTGTTGGCTTTACTCTGCCCCCACACACACATTACCCACATGCAAATTATAGGGTTATTTATACGAAAGCCAGTGTTGTGGAAGGAACCCCAAAAATAAGTTTAAATAACATAGTGAAACATTTGTGTGTGTGAGCACGTCAGCGCACAGTTGCTCTGCTTCCCACAAGTTTATTGCAAGTGGCTGCTTCTGTTGTGGGTGTCTGTAGCTTTCTTGTGTGTTTTGTGTGTGTGTGTGTGTGTGTGTGTGTGTGTGTGTGCTGATGCACGTTCTCTGCATTTCCAGATTGTGACCTTTCTCTCTGTCTCTTTTTCTCTGAGCTCACAACAGTTTAATGTAATGGATTAAATGTTCCTATGCAAAAGGCCAGCAAAACAAGCGCTTTCCAGCACAGAGCAGTTCGCCAAACTATGAAACGCATAATTGAAACTGATCTTCTCTCTTAATCTACTGTCTTTCTTACTCCTTTCATGTCTGCTCTTTCAGTTCTCATTCTTGTATCACTTATTTCTCATCCCTGTCTCATTAATTTTTCATTCTCAGCCCTCCCATCAGTGTCACTTCACTGAACCGTGACTGTCAAACACTAAACTTTCAAACCTGTTCAGGTACAGGTATGATAACTTACAGTAGCACAAACCTGGCATCCTGCTAACCCTCCTGAAAAGACAGCAGAGGTTTTTAATGCTGGTCACCATGATTAGATGCAGATGTTCTGGTGTGTACCTATAAAGTTTATGCTGGTTTTATCTGCTATGCTGTGCTGGTAAATAGCTTGGCAATGTTCCAAACTAGACCAGACCAGCATGGAAGCTTAAACAGGCTATCCTGCCAATGATCAGGTCTGGGAAACTGGATATGCTGCTCTGATAACATAGCTGACTAATGTGTAAGTATGCTTTGAAAAACAAAATCCCAAGTTGATTGCAAGTTAAACCAAAACTTCTCCATCCAACCAAGTTAGAGCAAGAATAGGAATAGAATCTGGGCCACTTTACTACCCTATTGAAAAAAAAGAGTATATGCTGGTTAGGTATGTTTTAAAGCATGGTAGCTGGTTTGAGCTGGTTTAAGCTGGCCCTTAGTTGGTCATAACCTCAAGACAAGCTTATAACCAGCCCAGGACCAGCTCAGAACAGCTTAAACAGCTACCATGCTTCAAAACATATCCAACCAGCAGTTTTTTCAACTGGGTATTCCTTTTGATTCATTGTCTCTTATATTAATATATAAGCACTTCACGTTCAAAGAGGACCTCACATATGCTGTATATCCGAAAACTTACTCACTTACTGTAGACACCAAACCATGATGAGGGAAACAAACTGAAGCTCACAAAAGTCATTGATATGATCTCCAGATATCTTCTGCAGCCATTTGTCAGACAGGATGCCAGATTGTTGGAAATTTATGGGTTTTTACTACCGTTTATAAGTTTGAGAAGGGTATCATAGTTTCCACAAAGATATTAAGCAGTACAACTGTTTTTAACATAAGAAATAAGAAAAAAAAAAACTTATTTCAGTAGCAAATCAGCATATTAGAATGATTTCTGAAGGATCATGTGACACTGAAGGCTGAAGTAATGGAACATTCAGCTTTGCCATCACAGGAATACAATTTAAAATAGGTTTATATTACATAATTATTTAACAATAATACTGTTTTCTCTCCATTTTTCATCAAATAAATTCTTCTTTCAAAAGTGTAAATACATTTTGCTGACCCAAAACGTTTAATGCTCTATCCTGATGTATGCTTCAAAAAACACACAATCCTAAGTAATCTGGCTAACCAATTTGAATCTTTCCATTCATTATCTGTTATAACATATGTTCACATAAAATAAATGAAGTCCCAAAAAATAGAATTTAAATACCAAAGAATGATTTGGGGAAACAAATATCAGTGATACAAATCTTCAAATTATATTTGGAATGCTTGGAAAATCAGATGTGAAAATCTTGGGAATAGTTGACTGACTCTTTTTAAACATGCAGCAGCAGCAGCTGTTTTTAGTGGGGTTCTTTTTCTCTTCCTCTCTCTCTCTCTCTTCTATTTTTCCATCTGCTCTCTTTCTTTAGTTAAGTTGTACCCCCCAGCAAAATATCAGACAATTACATTCTAATGCACACATTATCTCTCTGCATGCATCAACAGACTCAAGAGCTTGTCTTCTTTCCATTGTCATTGTCTCATTCCTTCTCTTTCGCTCTAAGACTCACCACATGTTGCGCTGGTGGATTCTCAAACATTTGCTTCAGGCTGCTGAGTGGGATGTCAAACTTCTCAATGCGCCTGTTCTCCTCCAGGTCCTCTTTAGCGTTCGCAGGCCGCAGGGCGAGAGGAGACGAGCGAGCGTACTCTCCTTCTTTCGACACCTCGGGTCCATTTCCTGATTGAATTTCCATTGTTCAGGAAACCAGATATTCCAACCTCCCCCACGAGAGCAGAGAGGACCACTACTGAGAGACTGGACAGAGGAAGAGAGACACGGCGAGAGAGAAAGAGAGAGAGGAAAAGATGTGGAGGAAGAAGTGCGTGGCACAGTTGTGGTGTCTAGGAGGCCGAACCAGACGGACAAACCGAGGACAGCCTTGAAGGAGGAGAAAAAGAAAGAAAAGAAAAAAAGGCCTCTGTGAACTCATGCTATGAATTTCCTTCCAGTAAACACAATCATGACACGCACACTCAGAATGCCAAAGTTAAGGGTTTCAAAAGCACTGCCGTCTAGTAAAGCATAATCACTCGCACTCCAGCCAACAGGAAATGAACATCACTCCTGAACAAATCATGGAAATTTGACCACGGCCCTCCTCACGGCTTTGACACCAACACCCTTTCCTTTAAACACACACACATTTCCTAAAAAGAGAACCCACCCTGAGACTGTATCCTGCACACAGCCATAAATTTACAAAAAACTCCAAAAAAGCCATATATTTAAACAAGGACAGATTAAGGTTTTATGAGCCCATGGGGAATCCGGGGGAAACATATGGTTTTTGCCAGGGAGTTAAAAGAATAAAAAGTATAATACGGTATACTGTATATTGTAATTGACACATAACATTTCACAATTGTGACTTATAAAGTCAAAATTTTGAGATTTTATCTTAGAATCACAACCTCATATCTCTAAATTACACAATTTTGTAATACATATGCAACTTGGACTAATTTAGCAGCTTTTTAGGTTACATACAAACGCTATTAACAGTGTCTGTCCACAATAACCTCCTTTTTGATAAAAAATTGTTTAAAAAATGTAAATAAAATAATTAGTGTCTAACAGGCAACCATTGTACTGTGTTCTGATCAAGCATGACAAAAGACTCCCAAGTTCCCAAGTTTAGGGTCAGTAAGATTTTTTTAAGAAATTACTTTATTCACTTTATAAGTGACATTTATAGATATTTTAGAATGTTACAAAATTAAAAAACTGCACTCCTTAACTTTTTCTGCTTGAAAATGATCCAAATGATAAGCTTGTAATAATGTTTTCTAATTTGAGTGGTTCGGGTTGTTCGTCTTTCTGTAATTATGTCTGTACAGTGTTGCCAACTTTGTTGATTTATTTAGCAAATTTTTAGACCCCCTTAGCGACTTCCAAAAAAGTACCTAACAACAAATCTAGTGACTTATTGGACAAAACTTATTTAGTTTCTGAGACTTGTTGGTACTGCCGCACGAGCGTGAAGCCTTGCTTTCCCAGAGCGCACACAACTCTCTGCCTCTGCTCTGTTCACCGAGATATGTGGGAATACAGATATGTGGGATTACACTGCATTTACAAAAGATTTGTATTTCAAACAGAACAAGTTCTAAGAAACACTGTAAAAAAATACAGCGAATTTAACGGTAAAAGACTGTAAAAAATCTACAAAAATCTAAAAAAGCCTGTTAAATAGTTGACGGTAAATTCCCATACTATATACGGTAAAAAAAACTGTATTGGACATTGCATTTCATTTAGAAGTGAAAAAGAATGTTAAATTTACAGTGAATAACTGTAAATTGTCATTCTCAGAATTCCCTGCATTACATTTCAAATTTGATGTTTTTTTTTTTTGTTGTTGTTGAAATAACTGTTTCTTCTTAGTGTGTTCTCATCAGTTTTGTACATTGGGGTTGTATGTTACATCTGATATTGTTAAATTATTATTTATTGCATTATTTTAGTTTCATTTGTGTTACCATGATGGTGTTTAGTGTTTGTGTGAATGACACTGTGCACCTTCTATATATGTTAGTATTTAAAAGCTACTTGTGATGAGCTTTGGTTCATGTCTTTCTCATCACCACCTGCTTTTAGTTGTTATCAGATTTCAGTACTTCAAAAGGTTGGTGTATTAACATTTTATCAGTTAATGAAATTACAGTACAGTTAATGAACATGTTGCTAACATATTTTTACAGTCAAATTTTACCAACCCCAGCTGCAAGTTCCCTTTCGGGAACATCAAGCTGCGTCGGAACGCTTTGGGAACGCCTCCAGCATGGTAACGCTCTGAATACGTGTGAAATCCGTCCAATAGAGAAGCGCGTGTGACGTCACGGGCGGGTGACGTCAGGAACCAGAAATCTATAAAAGCACGTGCGGTGAGCGCGTTCGGCAGCTTCTGTCTTGCGCGCTCTATGTGAATGTTTGTCTGTCAGCACTGCTTTTCAGGGCCAGTTTGCTCTACTTTTTTTTGAGTGCTTGACTTAGAAAAAAAAAAAAGGAAATGGGTGATAACAAGCAATTCAGACGTTGTGTTCCTCCATGCCAGCGTTACATCACGGCTGAGGATACACACACGCTCTGTGTTGCTTGCTTGGGGGCGAGGCATGCCCAGTCAGCCTTTGAGGAGGCTGATTGTGTGCATTGTTTGCGGTTGCCACTCCGCACGCTTCGCTCCCGGAGGGCTCTTTTCGAGGAAGGAGCCCTCACTAGCGTTCCCCGTGGATCAGGTCCTGCTTCTGCTGAGGCAGAGTGGCGCTTGCATTTGTGGGGTTCACAAATGGATCTGCTATCGAGTTTGGAGACGGGCAAGCCCCTTTCTCCATCCTCCTCTGGCAGATCCCTGCCCCTCTCTGGTGTGGAAGCCCACACTGCGGCTTCTTCCCGCCAGGAGGAGCACTCGTCCCTCCGTCTCTCTTCCTCCGAGGAGGAAGACGCGGAGATGGTCGAGGAGGCTGGGCCCACGCCCACCTAGCCTGCTGAGTACAAGGAGCTCATGGAAGTGGTCACACGTGCCGTAGCCAAATTAAATCTCGATTGGCCGGACATTGTGGCCAGGAACCAGAAAACTAAGACCTAGTTAGATGAGAGGTTTCTGCATCCCAAGCCCATCCCTCCACGCCGAGGCCTTCCGTTTTTCCCTGATCTCCACACTGAGGTGTCGAGATCGTGGGCAAAACCATTCTTGGCCCGTGTGCACTCCCCCACCGCCTCCAGCTATTGTAACGTGGTTGGGGCGCATGAGCACGGGTATGGGGCGATGCCGCAGGTAGAACAGACGCTGGCTAGCTATCTGTCGCCTAGTTCAACATCGTCCCTTAAGGCCTCGGCACTCCCCAGCAAACCCCTTAAAGTTACATCTTCTTTGCTGGGGAAGGGTTACTCAGCAGCTGGTCAGGCTGGAGCTTGCCTGCACACCATGGCGGTGTTGCAGGCATACCAGGCTTACCTACTGAAAGAGCTGGGTGAAGGCGAGGAAGGGGCGGCGGTCGACATCAGCGAGCTGCGTCGTACTGCCGACCTCACTCTGCGTGCCACCAAGGAGGCCACCCGCGCCATTGGGCGGTCTATGGCAGCCATGGTGGCCGCAGAAAGACATGTCTGGCTGACCCTGTCAGATATCAAAGATCACGACAGGGTCTACCTGCTAGACGCCCCGCTGGTGCCGACTGGCCTGTTCGGCGACGCTGTACCATCAGTCGTCGACAGGTTTCAACAGTCTCGGCAGCAAGCGGCGGCGTTCCAGAGATTCCTTCCTCGCCGCTCTAGCTCTGGGGCTGCTGGGCAGGAGCAGCCCCATCTGAGTGCCCGCTCCTCGTACCGCGAAGAGCAGAAGCGGAGCGTTGCTGCTCGGGCGCCTCCCCAACGTCAAAAGGGGGAGCCCCAAAGACGCTCCAAGTCGGGGGCTTCTAGGGGACTTCCAGGCGAGGAAGTCCTCGACAAAGAGGTCCTGACTCCTGTGGTCTGGGACCTCTGAGGGCAGGCCCTCCTGGGGAAAGTATAACATCACCCCAGTGCCCTCGAGAGTCCGGTCTGCCAACCCTGCCAGCCCCGGTGCTTCAGGGCGCAGCGGCCTCTCGCGAGCCTCCCTTCTGTCATCCGCCCGTTCGCGTAGCGGTGCAGAAGGACTCGCCATCTCAAATTACACCAGAGGTCAGCCTCGAGAGGCTGATTCCCTTAGTAGAACATTTAGCAGCGTGGAAACTTCTGCCAAATGTATCTCAGTGGGTCCTGCATACTGTGGAAAAAGGTTACAAAATCCAGTTTGGCGCTCAGCCGCCACCTTTTCAGGGGGTTCTCGCCACTGTTGTGGCCCCCCAGCAGGCTCTGATCATGGAAGAAGAAGTAGAAACTCTCTTGAGGAAAGGGGCCATCGAGGTGGTCCCCCCTCATCTCAGAGAGTCCGGGTTCTACAGCCGCTACTTCATTGTTCCCAAGAAGGATGGAGGCCTACGTCCGATTCTAGATCTCAGACTGCTCAATCACGCAGTTCTGAGACTCAAGTTCAAAATGCTTACCATCAAGCATGTCGTGTCTCAAATCAGGTCCGAGGACTGGTTTGTCACGATAGATCTCAAGGACGCTTACTTTCACGTCTCCATCCTTCCACAACACTGGAAGTTCCTGAGGTTCGCTTTTGGGGGCAAAGCGTACCAGTACAGAGTTCTTCCTTTCGGCCTAGCACTCTCACCCCGAACTTTCACCAAGTGTGTGGATGCTGCGCTGGCTCCGCTGCGACTCCAGGGCATCCGCATACTCAACTACATAGACAACTGGCTTATACTGGCACAGTCGAGAGATGTGGCAGTTCGGCATCGAGATGTCGTTCTTGCCCATATGAAAGCTCTGAGGTTATGACTAAACTTCAAGAAAAGTGTTCTTTCTCTCTCTCAGAGAACCACTTATCTAGGAGTAGTTTGGGATTCGACCACGATGCGGGCACGTCTGTCTCCCGCTCGGATAGAGTCGATTCTCAACTCAGTCAAGAGAGTCAAAGTAGGCCGCTCACTCACTGTAAGGCAGTTTCAAGTTCTGCTGGGTCTCATGGCAGCTGCGTCCAACGTGATTCCTTTTGGCCTGCTGTACATGAGACCTCTACAGTGGTGGCTCAGAACCAAGGGGTTCTCCCCGAGGGGAAACCCGCTTCGCATGATCAAGGTCACGCGGCGATGCTTTTGTGCCTTAGACATGTGGAGGAAACCTTGGTTTCTGAATAAGGGCCTGGTGCTGGGAGCTCCTTGTTGCCGTGTCACACTTGCGACGGACGCATCCCTAACCGGTTAGGGAGCGGTCATGAGTGGTCGCTCAGCCCGAGCTCTGTGGAGTGGATGCCATCTTACGTGGCATATCAATTGCCTGGAAATGCAGGCCGTGTTTCTAGCTTTGAAACACTTCCTCCCAGACTTAAGGAATCACCATGTGTTGGGCCGCACCAACAACACAGCGGTGGTCGCCTACATCAACCACCAAGAAGGTCTGCGGTCGCGCCCCTTGAACAAGCTGGCACACCAGATCCTTGTGTGGTCCCAGGGAAAACTCCTCTCGCTGAGAGCAGTTTACATCCCTGGACATCCCAATGTCGGAGCAGACGTCCTGTTGAGGCAGGAACCGAGGCCCGGGGAAAGGAGACTCCACCCCGAAGTGGTGGAAGTTATTTGGAGCAAGTTTGGCAGAGCCCAGATAGATCTCTTTGTGAGCCAGGAGACCACACATTGTCCCCTTTGGTTCTCTCTGTATCATCCAGCTCCCCTGGGACTGGATGCTATGGTACAGACGTGGCCAAGGCTTCGTCTGTATGCCTTTCCCCCGATCGCTCTGCTCCCGGGAGTTCTGGAGAGAGTGCGCCGGAACGGAATCCACCTCCTACTAGTGGCCCCGTCCTGGCCGGGTCGAGCATGGTTTGCAGACCTGATTTCTCTCCTAGACGGCCCTCCTTGGGAAATTCCTGTCAGGAGGGATCTCCTCTCACAAGCAGGGGGTGCGATCCTGCACCCTCGCCCGGAGCTATGGAAGTTATGGGTGTGGCCCTCCTAGCTTCCGGTCTCTCAACCAAGGTTGTTGAGACCATCCTCCAATCCAGAGCTCCCTCTACGAGGAAAATGTACACCGGGAAGTGGAACATGTTTGTTCTTTGGTGCAATCAGTGCCAGATTGACCCAGTTCACTGCCCAGTAGGTTCAGTGCTGGACTTTTTGCAAGCCCGCCTTACGGCCGGTAACGCACACTTTACACTGAAGGGCTACGTGGCGGCCATATATGCCTTCCATGCCCCCTTCAGTGCTACCTCCCTTGGGAGACTTCCCCTGGTGTCACGTTTCCTCCGGGGTGCGCTGAGGCTGAGGCCCCGGTGCGCTCACGGGTCCCCATGTGGGACCTGGCTGTGGTACTAGAGGCTCTCTGTAAACCTCCTTTCGAGCCTATTGAAGAGATCTTGGACAAGCTTTTGTCCTTTAAGACTGCCTTTCTTTTGGCTATTTCCTCTCTTAAGAGAGTTGGTGATCTTCAGGCCCTCTCAGTGGCCCCTTCTTACCTCGACTTTGCCCCTGGAATGGTCAAAGCGTTCTTGCACCCTAAGGCGGGCTACGTGCCCAAGGTGCCCCACCTAGTACCACGGCCCGTAGTGCTCCAGGCCTTCTGTCCTCCTCCCTTCACGGAACCAGTACAACAGAAGCTTAACTGTATGTGTCCAGTGCAAGCACTGGACACATACGTCCACAGAGCTGCCCTGTGGAGGAAGACGGACCAGTTATTTGTTTGTTTCGGTCCCCATAATAGAGGTCTTCCAGCTTCTAAGCAAACCTTAAGTCAGTGAATTTCGGATGCCATTTCTATCTCCTATGAGTCCTCTGGTCTTCCCTCTCCGTTGGAAGCCAAGGCTCACTCGACCCGCAAAGTTGCGGCGTCCAAGGCTTTCCTAGCAGGGGTTTCCCTGCAGGATATTTGTAACGCTGCGGGATGGTCCACGCCACTTACATTTGTGAGGTTCTATGAGTTAGACCTCCCCCATATGCCGGGCTCCCTCGCCCTTCATTCTGATGCACCTTCTACGAGTAGAACTCTCTAACCTATCAGTGGGCTGCGGCCCCTCTCTTCTTGCCTATCAGTTCTATTACCTGTGGGCTACTTTCGCCCCCTTTATTCCGGGCTTTCTGCCCCCTTCTCCCTGTCTCTCGGCAGCCTCTCTTGGGCTTCTTTTGCCCTTCTCTTCCTGCTTCACATATTGCAGGGCTTTGGAATTCTGGTGGCGTGGGTATATTGTTCCCAACGCCTCGGGTTTCGTATGAAACCCTAGTTCCTCAAGGGAACGAGACGCTGCATCGCCTACCACAATCCCGGCATCCCTGCAAGCGCACCTGGTGGCAGAAGCTGCCGAACGCGCTCACCGCACGTGCTTTTATAGCTTCCTGGTTCCTGACGTCACCCGCCCATGATGTCACACGCGCTTCTCTATTGGATGGATTTCACACGTATTCAGAGCGTTACCACGCTGGAGGCGTTCCCAAAGCGTTCCGACGCAGCGTCTCGTTCCCTCGAGGAACTAGGGTTTCATACGAAACCCGAGGCATTTTTTTTAACCGTAAATTTCACAGATTTTTTAAATTTATTTATTTTTGCGACCGTCAGATTTGATCACCATTTGTAGCGTACTTTATTGTAAATCTGGTATGTTACATGTTACCTACATGTTCAGATGGCAGCCAAATCTTGGAACTACAAACTCATTGTTTAAGGAAAGAACCAGACATGGAAAGGAAAGGATGTGATGTGTGGCCAAGTATTGTGACTCATTCTTAGAATTTATGCTGTGCATTTAACCCATCCAAGTGCACACACACACACAGTAGTGAACCAGTCTATGTAGTGAACACACCGTGAACACATACCCAGAGCAGTGGGCAGCCATATTGCTGCGGCGCCCGGGGAGCAGCACCTCATTAGTGGTATTGAGGTTATTCACTCTCCCCACCTTCGGGTTACAAGTCTGACTCTCTAACCATTAGGCCACGACTGCCCCCAAATGGGTGTCATATAGGCTAATAAAATATTTTTGATGGAACTGAATTTGTATTTAACGTGATTACAATTTGAAAAAAACATTAGTAATTAGTAGAATAGTAATTAATATAACATTTAATTTCCACGGTTATTCAAACAGCGAATACATTTTACAGAAAGCGGCATTATCTAACTTTTATCTATTGCGAGTTTAAAC
The DNA here is from genome assembly GCF_049309525.1 of Garra rufa. NCBI lineage: Eukaryota > Metazoa > Chordata > Actinopteri > Cypriniformes > Cyprinidae > Garra > Garra rufa. The sequence goes on from NC_133372.1 coordinate 10,716,951, forward strand.
ACTTTTAAACAAATTTATCGTTATAGGCTAATCACTAAAGCTGTCTACACTGTGAAATAAATCTCTCACTTACATTGTACGTACATCTGGCTTTGTTGTTTATGATGAAAGAATTCAAGGGTTTGCGCTCACTCAACAAACCTGACATATTCATCTGATGCCTCTGATTGGCCTTTGCCTCCCCAAGCTCAACAGAATCACGTGTGATTGGTTGTAATGCGCAAGACTGTAAAAACGCCTAAAAAGAATTACGGTGCATCATGAGCAGATCTTAATTTAATGCCACAATCAACACTTTCTATTCATTTTCACTTTGTTAGCAACAGACGTAATTAATTTGTTTGTGCAGGGGCATTTTTGCCCAATGTAGTTGCATTTTTTTTGCCCCAAATCCCAGTGGCCCGGCCTTACACATGCTCCGCCTATAATGAATACATTGTTCTGCTAATTTATGCTGTCTAATCCAATAAAAGAAAATGTGGAAGCTGCTAAATCATATAGAGAAGGACTAAGTAAGCAGGAAAGGGCTAAATATTTTGACAAGGTAAATATAATAGATGGTAAAGATACGTACGAGCAGTATTAATTAAGATATTAGCCTAATATTTCACCTACCTGACCGGAAATGATAAGAACAAACACGAATGTTGCCAAGATTCTTGCCCTGGAAATCCTGGTTCAATTTGGCCATAAACAAATGCTATTTGTTCCTCAGACAGTTTTTTGGACTCTTCTTCTCGATTTGTTATCAAAGTACTCCAAATGTTATTTCTGATTAGTACAGCCCAAAACATGACAATAATAAAAAATATTAATAAAAATAATATAGTAAATAACTGCAATTGCACGTTTCAAACAGAGATGGCAACAAAGAGGCAAAATTTACAGAGTGCAGCCTTAAAGGAGTAGTTCACTTTCAGAACAAAAATGTACAGATAATGTACTCACCCCCTTGTCATCCAAGATGTTCATGTCTTTCTTTCTTCAGTCGTAAAGAAATTATGTTTTTTTGAGGAAAACATTCCAGAGTTTCTCTCCATATAATGGACTTCTATGGTGCCCCCGAGTTTGAACTTCCAAAATAGAGTTTAAATGCAGCTTCAAAGGGCTCTAAATGAGCCAAGAAAGAAGGGTCTTATCTAGAGAAACTATCAGTTATTTTCTAAAAACATTTACAATTTATATACTGTTCAATCTCTACACAGAGTACACACAGAGCTAGACAAGATGAGCATTTGAGGTTAAAAAGTATATAAATTGTAATTTAAAAAAAAAATAACCGATCGTTTTGCTAGATAAGACACTTTTTTCCTTGGCTATGATCGTTTAGAGCCATTTGAAGCTAAATTTTGGAAGTTCAAACTCGGGGGCACCATAGAAGTCCATTATATGGAGAGAAATCCTGAAATGTTTTCCTCAAAAAACATCATTTCTTTATGACTGAAGAAAGAAAGACATGAACATCTTGGATGAAAAGGGGGTGAGTACATTATCTGTAAAAAATGTTTCATTAAAGTGAACTACTCCTTTAAATAAATGCCTTTTTTTTTCTAAAAAAGAATTCTAAAAAATCTTCAGCAGCACAACTTTAAATTTAGCAGTTTTTAACACTGATAATAAATACTTTGTTACTGTTATTGGCTCCTGTAAATTTAACTTTGCCACGACAGGAATAAATGATATTTAAATAAATATTAAGTTAAATTGTAATAACGTTAATTATAAGATGTATTTAGGCCAATTTGATTTCACATAATACATAATAGACATCTGGACAAAGGCAAAGTGGACAAAGGACAAAATGTCCTGTCATGGTCACAGCTGGATATAACAAAACTGAGTTTTTACATGGAAGAGAGCTTTTATCTCTTGACATTATATCATGTTGCGCCTGGTTAGGACATTGTGTTACTGTCATGCATATTTCAGTTTGTTTTTACAAACAGCTGAAATAATTTCCTGTGGCAATCAGCAGCATACCATAGATGTATGCAGCAAAAATAGCCTGCTGCTGTACTAAACTAATTTTTATTTGTGCATGACTGTTATCTGGCAGGAAATGGCCGTAGACGGACGGGTGAATGGAGAAACCGCTATATATAAACTGGTGGTGATTCTGTGACCAGCATTACTTAAGTAAATGAATTCTAGGCAGGACACGTTCAGACGATTGTGTCATGGATCAGAGACAGGTGAAAACATATGACCTAGATTCACACGCTCATACCTTCTGCTACAGTGGATGCTTGTAGTTCACAGATGAGACCGTAGGAATGGCTGCAGAGGCGAAAGAAAGGAGATTGGAGAGATAATGGAAGAGAGGGAATGATGGGGTCAAGTTAATGCAAACTAATGATAAGAGAATTAAGACACGGCTGTAAGGAGAGAGAGGATGAGAACGTCACAGAAATGCATTATTCAACCCACAGAAACACAGCTCACTTACAAGCCTGTCCACTCATCTTACATACTACCCACACACACACACACACACACACACACACATACCACAACACAGAGACTACATCCAGCTAAAGGTTACTCATTCATGCTTTAATGGTACACAAACGTTACATTGCTGATGACAGTTAAATTCTAGACATCTTTTTTTTTCTAGGCCAGATTTTTTTTTCTTTTGCAAAAACCTCACATTATGTGCTTTGTCTCTGAAAGTAGTCTACAGTATTCAGTGAAGCAGTCATCTAAATACATAAACTTAAAGGGATAGTTTACCCAACTATCATTTTGGGTGATAGTTCTTGATACTTTTTGAATTTTGAAGATCGGGGTGAATTTAACTTATTTTGTCTTATGGAAAACATGCATCTTCTGTAGCTTCTAAAGGGCAGTAGGAAAGGAAAAGAATGCACATCTCCATTCTGTTCAAAAGTTTTCACCCCCAGCTCTTAATGCATGTTTTTTCCTTCTTTCCTTTCTGTAATAATGGCATATGAATCCCTCAGTTGTCCTCAGTGTGAAAAGATGGATCTCAAAATCATACAGTCATTGTTGAAAAGGGTTCAAATACACAAAAATGCTGGAAAACCATCTGAAGAATAGCAGCAGTTTAACTGTTCATGACAAACAAGGGACTCATGGCACTATCACTTAACAAAAAACAGCTGTGGATCATTCAGGTAACAACACAGTATTAAGAATCAAGGGGATGTAAACTTGTGAACAGGGTCATTTTTATAAATTCAACTATTATATTTTTGTGTGGACTCTATGTAAACATCTTTTATGTGAAATATCTTATTCAGGTCAGTACTAAATAAAATGTATGATCCCTCTTTAAATATAAAATAAAATAATTTTGCAGATTCTGAAAGGGGGATGTAAACTTTTGACCTCAATTGTATATTTGCTTTGTCATTAACTGACATTCGTTTAATTTTATACTAAGCCAATTTAGCCAAATTAAGCATATTTAAACAAATCTATTTTTAAACCATTCATTTAAATACGACTTTTAAATATTACAGAAAATTATTTAAAATGAAACAACAACAGGCCTTATATCCTTCAGGTACACAATGAATTATCATTAATAATTACAATTCAGTTGAATTAATTTGCTGAACTGTTATCAATACGTGGCAACAAGAGACTGAATGTCCATAAAATCTTCATTCAGTCTTCTAATGGCCTAAAAGTCCCTGTGATGTTTCTGTTTACGACAGGAAAAAAAAGAGAAATTTATGTGTTCTTGTAACGCACATTCTTTAGCTATGTGGTCCAAGACTTTTTAAATCACACCCTCTTGTACTGTAACTCTTGTGTTTGTAAACTATTTTCAATTTCATGAAAATATCTATTAGTGGTCAGGCATTGCAGTACACTTCATTTGTTCTATTTATTGAAGATAGAGTTTACCTAAAAAGGAAAATTCTGTTATTAATTACTCACCCTTCTGCTGTTTCAAACCTGTAAGATCTTCATTCGCCTTTGGAACACAAATTAAGATATTTTTGATGAAATCCAAGAGCTTTCTGACCCTGCATAGACAGCAAACGCAATTACCACATTCAGGGCTTAGAAAGGTACTAAGGACATTGTTCAAATATTCCATGTGACATCAGTGGACCAACCTTAATTTTATGAAGCTATGAGAACATTTGTTTGTATGCAAGGAAAACAAAAAAAATATGCTTTTATTCTTGAACATGGTTGTTGCGTTGCTGTCTATGCATGGTTAGAAAGCTCTTGGATTTCATCAAAAATATCTTAATTTTTGTTTAGAAGATAAATGTAGGTCTTGCATGTTTGAAACGACATGAGGTTGTGTAATTAATGACAACATTTTAATTTTTGGGGGCACTATCCCTTTAATACAGTAGTGTAAAATATTTGACAATGCATTGAATCTATGTCATCTCAGTTCTTCACATTCGAGGCATTTCCAGAGCAGATATGAGATTGTTCCTCACTGGTAAAGAGCAGTGTTTGTAGAATTAGGTTGTCTTTCTCTGTTTCTCTCTTTCATTCACTCTCTCTCCACACTTGACCTACTTAGCCTCTACTTCTGGCAATGTGAGATTCACAGTGCAAAAAGTAAAAGGCATGGTTCTTTTAATGCAAGATTATGTCACACATGTATTTCTCTCTCTCTCTCTCAAGGGGCTTGCTAAACAGTGGGCTTGAACTTTTAGGAGCACATTTATCTATGTGTAACAAAGAGGTACATTTCTACACTCGGTTGCAGTTTGTTGCGTTTGGTAAAATGCCCGTGCTTTCCTTTTAACACAAATGCAGATGGTGAGATGTTTTTTCCCACCATCATCATGGTTTTTCTTTTATTTTCCCACATTTTACTTAGTGGAAAAAGTGAGCTGGTCACATTCAGAAGCAGTTACTCACAGTATTTAAAGCGCCACACACACTCAGAAACACATGTACACACAAACACACAAAGACCAGTAACCCTTTAGATCAGGGTACATTATTAACTAGTTGCTTATTACCATATAATTACTGGCATATAGGCTGTTTATTAAGTATTTATAAAGCACATACTAATGTCATATTCTGCATATTCTAGATCCCTTAAAGAAACAGTTAATCCAAAAATGAAAATTCTGTCATTAGTTACTCACCCTCATGTCGTTCCAAATCCATAAGACCTTAATTCATTTTTGTAACACAAATTAAGATATTTTTGATGAAATGCAAGAGCTTTCTGACCATGCATAGGTAGCAACAGTACTACTACGTTCAAGGCCCAGAAAGATAGTAAGGTTATCGATAAAATAGTCCATGTGACATCAGTGGTTCAACCTTAATTTTCTGAAGCTATGAGAATGCTTTTTGTGCGCAAAGAAAACAAAAATAACCGAATATTGTCCTATCCTAACAACATTTTTTTTTTTTTAATTGAGATTTATATATCATATGAAATATCCATTGATGTATGGCTTTTTTTAGGATAGGACAATATTTGTCTGAGATTAAACTATTTGAAAATCTATTTGACTATTTGCAAAAAAATCTAAATATTGAGAAAATCACCTTTAAAGTTGTCCAAAGTTTTGTACCCTTAGATTCCAGATTTTCAAATAGTCATATCTCAGCCAAATAGTGTCCTATCCTAACAAACCACACATCAATGGAAAGCTTACCGATGACATTTGACCACAAAAGCAGTCATAACAGTCATAATTCAATTTTTTGAAAGTGAGATTTAAACATCATATCAAATATTCATTGATGAATGGTTTTTTAGGACAGGACAATATTTGACTGAGATTAAACAATTTGAAAATCTGAAATCTGAGGGTGCAAAACATCTAAATATTGAGAAAATCGCCTTTAAATTTGTCCAAATGAAGTTCTTAGCAATGCATATTACTAATCAAAAATTAAGTTTTGGTAGGAAGTTACGGTAGGAAATTTGCAAAACATCTTGAGATTATCAGATTGTAACTCATCTAAGGTTGACTGTCAACATTTTCTGAAGCACCTTCTTTCACTGACCATTTGCCGGAAAAGAAAGGAAACAGAATTTTATTAGCTGCTTCGTAAACACAACATGGTAAAAGTGTGGGCTATGGTCCCTTTAAGAAGAAATAATTAAAAAGTCTGTTCCTGGTCATGTGGTGCAACGCCCGCTGCTGGTGAAGGGCAAATGTCCATCATAGTTTTAAAAATTTTGATTAGTAACATGAATTGCTAAGAACTTAATTTGGATAATTTTAAAGGCAATTTTCTTGACTCTTTTGTAACCTAAGATTCCAGATTTTCAAATAGTTAGATCTCGGCCAAGTAGTGTCCTATCCTAACAAACCATACATCAATGGAAAGCCTATTTATGACCTTGGACCACAATACCAGTCATAAGGGTCATTTTTTTGAAAGTGAGATCTATACATCATATGAAATATTCATTGATGTATGGTTTGTTAGGATAGGACAATATTTGGCTGGGATTAAACTATTTGAAAATCTGGAGTCTGAGGGTGCAAAAAAATCTAAATATTGAGAAAATCGCCTTTAAATTTGTCCAAATGAAGTTCTTAGCAATGCATATTACTAATCAAAAATGAAGTTTTGATATACTTACGGTAGGACGTTTACAAAATATTTTCATGGAACATGATCTTTAATTAATATCCTATTTTTTGCCATAAAAAATAATAATAATTATGACCCATACAATGTATTTTTGGCTATTGCTACAAATATACCCATGCTGCTTATAACTGGTTTTGTGGTCCAGGGTCACATTTATTCAGCTATCAGGTGATGTATAAATCTCAATTTCCAAAAATGAACACTTATGACTCTGTGGTCCCGGGTCACAAATATTCTTAAAATGGTGAAACTCAAATATTGTAACTCATCTGAGGTTGACCGACATAACTTTTTCTGAAGCACCTCTTTCACTAACCATTTGCTGTAAAAGAAAAGAAACAGAATTTGATTAGCTGCTTAGTAAACACAAAATGGTAAAAGTGTGGGCTATGGCCCCTTTAAGAAGAAATAATTAAAAACTCTGTTCCTGGTCATGTGGTGCAACGCCCGCTGCTGGTGAAGGGCAAACATCCATCATACAACACATGCGTGCCCCTCATTCAACCACAAGAGGGCGCCTTGGACTATTTAGAATGAGACTTTATTGAAATGGCTCTGGTACCAGTATCACTCACCAACCCCACCCTCTATTTTTTTCTCAGTTTGAATTGGTCCAGATTTTAATCTGTGCGTCTGTGAAAGGTATCATTTTTTTATTTTGCTGTTTTTATGAATAATTAATTTAGACTAATATGATGCTGACGCCTTATTCTTAACCTTTATCAGTTCATACATAAAAACACACACTTATCTCCTGCACCAGACGTCGCCATAAAAGAGAGTAAAACAAACAGCTCCTCTCAAAGGGAATCCCACTGGGACGAACGCGAGCCTGTCTCTCTGTGTGACTGAACAGAAAACATGAATGAATGAATGAGTGTGGGAGAGAGGGGATGAGAGACGAGGAGAATGAGGGGTGTTGGTTGGGGAAAGCCTGCTGAAAACCCCAGAGCACTATGGGTAGACGCTGTGTGATCAATCACTGAAGGGTGTACCGTGATGTCAGGTTGCCAGGCAACAGGAAGAAAAGCACTCCAACAGGGTCACTCCTGATTACAGAGTGTTTCTCATGTACACACCACACATACACACAGTCTTGGTCTGTTGAAACGAGAGTCTAGCAGTACTAGAAGGATGATTGCAGTAGTTAGTCTCACTGAACAGACTAAATTTAGACCTTCTCCTGGGCGGTTCTTACCTCTTTCAATTTCTCTTCGCCTTTTTTTTTCAGTAGAGATCTGTTTGTGATGTCCAGAGGTGTAATGTTCAAAAGCTAATGGTTATATTGACTGATATCTATTTGTTATATGTCAGCCTAGACCACAAAACTTAAGTAGCAAGCAGGGGCGTAGCAGCCAAGGTGGGACAGTATAATATAATAAATAATGATGTTCATACAGTATAATAAATTCTAAATAGAAGAACAATGGGCATTTTACAGCACCAAAGTTGCAATTTGAGGACACCCAAGAGATTTGCGCTGTGATTGGCTAAATGTTAGTTCACTCAAATCTAAGTAACAAATCAGAGAACAATGGCGGAAATATTGGTGCTAGGTCAAAAAAAGTGCGGGGGACATGTCCCCCCTGTCCCCCTCGGTTGCTACGCCCCTGGTAGCAAGGGTATATTTGTAGCAATAGCCCAAAATATGGTATGCGTCAAAATGATTGATTTTTGTGTAATGCCAAAAATCATTAGGATATTGAAGTAAAGAATATTAAAGGATTAGATCACTTCCAGAACCAAAATTGATAGATAATGTACTCACCCGGTTGTCAACCAAGATGTTCATGTCTTTCTTCAGTCTTAAAGAAATTATGTTTTTTGACGAAAACATTTCAGGAATTGTCTCAATATAGTCGACTTCCCTGGAGCCTGCAAGTTTAAACTTCCAAAATGCAGTTTAAATGCAGCTTCCAAGGGCTCTAAATGATCCCAGCCGAGGAAGAAGGGTCTTATCTAGCGAAACGATCGGTCATTTTCTAAAAAAAAAAAAAAAAAAAAAGTATACTTTTTAACCACAAATGCTCGCCATGCGCATGCGTACTCTGTGTAATCCGGGTCAGTACAGTTAGGATATATCGAAAAACTCATCCATCTCATTTTCAAAATCGTTGCAGAAGTACCAACCCAGTGTTTACAAAGTGAACGTTCAAACGAGGTCAAACGCCCTTGTATATATATATATATATATATATATATATATATATATATATATATATATCTCAGTGGCGGCTACTGGTCTGTCAAATAGGGGAAGCTCATTTTCGGCCTACATAAAATTGTCTATTTATTTAAAAGTAAATTCTGCCCTACGTTCCTTTTCAAGAAAATGGTCTGTGACCCTGTCGTACCAACTAGGCGTCTTTTCCAGTGACTTTTCGTGTGCAGTTTCACCCACGACGCTAGCTTAGCCTACTATATGAATGAATGAATGAACGATCTAAAAAAAAATATTAAACTCTGTAAAAGTGAAACAAGGAATGTGGTGTATAATTGTGTGAAATGTATGATGAAAATCAAGCAATTTCGCCAAGCAAATATAAAGAAATAGGTTGCAGCAGTTTTTATTTCGACTGAACTTGAGAAATCCACGATGGGACTGAGCGAATCAGTGTTGCCAGATTGGAAATGTCCAAGTATCGTACCAGAAGCTCAAAATTATCGTATTTGGGAGAAAATTATCGTATTTGAGTCAAACGTTCAAAATAAAGATATTTATCTAGATGTTACAGCTATTTCTCCTTTTCAGCACTCATTTTCTATACTTTATAGCAATGCTAAACTAATTATATTACCCGAGTCAAACGTTCAAAATACAGCTATTAATCTAGATGTTACAGCGATTTATCCTTTTCAGCACTCATTTTCTATACTTTATTGTTAAACTAACAACCTCAGTTTTGAAACAACTGACCTAAGTGCGACAGGAACGTTAACTTGTGCTCGTGAGAGAGAGCCATTCTCCACGATGATATTAGTTGAGAAGACGTAAGATTGGATGAAAGACATGCGTAACGCCACGTTCACGTCTCCTCACAATCATGAAGGTAGACGTAGGATCCACACAGCTAGATCTTTGAGAATAGAAGCTCTATAATTACAACGACCATGGTGTCACAAAATTCTGAAATTATCGTACATTGTGGTATTATTGATCGTACATCGTACAGAGGTCAAAATTATGGTACAAATACGATAATTATCGTACGTCTGGCAACACTGGAGCGAATAGCTTCAGCGATTCCTTATAGTACAAAATCGCTGTCAGTCAAAAGGAGATGCAATCTTTCGACAGACCCTCCAATCATCACGCAGAAGCTCAGCGTCCAGGCCAGCCCACTCCCCATTCACCCCCAGAGACGCTGAGCGTCCGTGGGCGGGACATAATCGCAGCGTTTATCCAATGACCGTCTAGTTTCAAAGCACTGAAAAAAAACGTTCAAAGCAGCCCCATTGAAGTCAATGGACGCTGGGCTTCAATGGGGAAATGCACTGTGACGCTACGGGAATGTATGAGAAGAAAATCAAGTCAGCCGACCTGCTATATCTAACTGATTCTGAACGAACTCGTCTTTGAGATGAACGTTTTCTAACGCATTTTTAGTCAATAAAATGTTAATACAATAGTACGTAATTTGACCATTAATTTTGTGACATTATAGGGGAAGCTGAGCTTCCCTTGCAGTCTTAAAGAAATCGCCACTGATATATCTATATATATATATATATATCTATATGGTAAAACAGTAATGTAGGTCGATTTTAAATTTGGAGGAGAAAATCAGACGGAAGTTTTTTTTTTTTTTTAGAAAATGACTGATCGTTTTGCTAGATAAGACCTTTATTCCTCGACTGGAATGGTTTAGAGCCCTTTGAAGCTGCATTTAAATTGCATTTTGGACGTTGAACTCGCAGGCACCACAGAAGTCCACTATCACTGTTGCCAGTGTTGCTTCTTTAACACTGTTGCCGCGGGTGTTTTTTCATGTCCGCAGGTTGAAACAACCCCAATAACGTTATATTTATGCCCTGGAATGCAAACTGTACCGGGGGAACCCCTCCAAGAAACGTGTATTTTACCCCCGAACTGGATTTTTACTGGGGGACCCCCCTCAAAATGCCTTAAAATTGGGCTAGTTTTGTGTAGCAATTGGGTGGGTTTTGTTGTGAAAACCTGGCAACCCTGCCCACTATACAATTCCTTAAATCTTTTCCTCAAAAAAACAATTTCTTTACAACTGAAGAAAGAAAGATATGACCATCTTGGATGACAACGGGGTGAGTACATTATCTGTACATTTTTGTTCTGGAAGTTAACTAATCCTTTCAGTAAAGATCATGTTCCATGAAGATATTTTGTAAATGGACTACCATAAATATATCAAAACTTAATTTTTGATTAGTAGTATGCATTGCTAAGAACTTCATTTGGACAACTTTAAAGATGATTTCTCAATATTTAGATTTTTTTTGCACCCTCAGATAGGCCCTATTTGTATCACAGGGAAATATTGTCCTATCATAACAAACCCTACATCAATGGAAAGCCTATTTATTCAGCCTTCAGATGTATAAATCTCATTTTCAAAAAAACTGACCCTTATGACTGGTTTTATGGTCCAGGGTCACATATTTGTGTTATTTATTAATTACTGAATGGCACAGATACAGACCGAAGACAAAAGAAAAAACATTTCCAAAATAAATGTCTTAGGCTCTTCAGTTACTGGCTTCCCAAAATGTGCTTTATTTTGGAAAACTACAGTGAATGTCTGCAATCTCTGCTCCGCTTCAGAGGAAATCAATTCATATTGCACATTGAAAACAAAAGGTAGTACACGTTTGCAAATCATATAAACATTTTCAAGTAACCCAACAAAAAAAGTATGCATCTCTTTGCGGCGTTTCTCTCTCAAAATTATATTTGCGATGTACCTTTAGAGTGTGTAGTAATAACGAATATAATAAGTTTAACTTTGGTACAAAAAATATGATCTTTATTCTTTTGGCTTTTAAAATAACGTCACCATGTAGTTGGTTAATATAGTGCATGCAGTTTACTACCACACTACGAATGAAATATGACGACCACTGATTGCTTCATAAATTTTTATGTACATTTAAAACCAGGACCTGGCCTTCACATGTAGCACTGTGCAAAAAGAAATGTAAACAAAATGTATTCCCCAAAAAAAAAAAAAAAAAAAACAATAACATGAGCTTGAAACTACTATTTACAATATAAACAATAAAAAGAATGAGAATAAAGCACATCGATGGTGGCCCCAGTACATACAGTCAAAACACACATATAGATCTCTCTCACATAAATAAGCTCTCATATTCGTTTTCTCTTTCACACTCACATCTCTCGATCACATGCATCCAAATGACAGTTTAAGTGGCGTGTAAAAGTGCTCCTCTACAGAGTTGAGTACAGAGGTGAGATACAGCGTGCCATTATATACATACAAAATCACCACCACTAGTTCAACAGAAGAGCTCATGTCAAAATCGCATTATTCGGCCCAACTCATTGTGTTGCCATTTCTCGGCGACAGACATTGAACTTTAAAACGAGGCAAATTGATTTTCAGTAGAGATCCACTGACAGGTTGACCTGCACCTATGCACGGAATGGTTTTAGATTTGGAAGATATATATATATATATATATATATATATATATATATATACGCATATATTTTTTCTTCTTTCTTTCTTTTTGTTCAAAATAAAACGAGGAGGTGAGACATGTGGCTGTCTGGTACAGAGACATTCAGTAGGGTTACACTGCCGTTTCCTATCATGTTCACCAGTGAGTGTACATTCTGTTAACATTATGGTAGTTTCACAGAGGGGTGGATATCTGTCTCATCTCGTATACGCCTTCGTATGAGGTGAACAACTTAATAGAACGTTTAGGGTTCAACGAACAGCACTTGTTGCATAATATTGATTCCCACTGGAAATAATCGCACCTTAAATAAACTCAAGGTTAGAGTAAGGCACTTACAAAAGAAGTAAACTGTGCCAGCATCTGGAAGGTTTAAAGGCCATTATATTTTTGATAAAAACACTTACATACATAGACATATTTGCACTATGTTTTTAGAATTATTCCTGTGGTTATTTTTGGTCATTGGATATTTTTGAACGTAAGAATGGGTGTGGCCATTTGAAAATGTAAAGTATTTTTATACATTATATAGCTTAATGTATTTAAGAAAATCAGTAATGAACACACTGGTTTGTAGTGTAAACAGTTTACCACCTTATTCTTAAATGCAGAAGTAAGCCTATGGAGACACTTCCGGTTCATTATCTGCAATAGGGAAATAACAAGAATAATAATAACGTGCAGTAAACAGCAAAACTGTTTGCACTACAAACCGGTGTGTTCATAATTAAGATAACACATTAAAATAATATGGTAAGACACACCAATTTGCTATATCAAGCAGCAAAACAAGCTGATGAGACAAGAAGCCAGACCTATAAAATTTTCAAATGGCCGCGCACACTCTTATGGCAAAAATAAGGTGGAGGAAGTCTCGCACATTCAGAGAAAACAGCGTTCTGGGTTGAAAAATAAGGTGGATACGTAGACTTAGCATGAAGAAAAAACATTCAAAATATAGGTTGTGGCCCCTTTAAGATATAAATAAAAACTCTGGTCATGTGGTACAACACCCAAGAAAATCGCATAACCTTTCTTCTTGGTGTCTTTGTGCAGATATTTTGAGAAAGTTATTGCGTTTACAGGCTTTAACAGGCATTGTCATGACAACAGAGTTGAAAGATAATAAACAAGATTAGATAAGTGATTATATCACACTATTTTCATGTTAACACATGTATAATCTATAATATGTATCATATAATGTTAAATGTTAAACATGTGGCCTCTTTTACTTCCATTATAAGTGCCTTATAGCAACACAAATGTTGTCAATTGAGGTTACCATACATTGAACCCAGAACATTCATTAACGGGTTTGAATCAAATACATTTTGACAACTTCACTAACTGACTTTGGCTCATTTTGCTATCGACAGTGGAAGATTAGTGTTCAATTAATCCATTTTCGTGTTTGTGTTCAGTAAGGCAGTGCAGACGTGGTCTACATCTTCATCCATAAATAATAAAAAACATTCTGTGTGAAAGTCCTGATTAGTACAGTAGCATTCTGCTCTCGGCTTACTGAGCGATTTATTTTGTAGCACTTGGAATCTACCGGTGTATGTATGTGTGTGTGTGTGTGGTTTGTTCTAAAGTAAATGAGGTCCCGTTTGGATAATTCACTACTGGATATGATCGACATTCGCCAGCCCCTTCCACAGACGTGCCCTTAAATGAAGTAGTTCAGACAATCAAACCCATGAGTAGAAAAGTTCAACATGATTAAAAAAATGAGCTAACAAAAATGTGCAGGTATATAATACGCCATTCAATAAGAAAGACACCAGCGGTAGTGTTAGCACTAGCTACTGATGACTATAACAGTTTCTTTCAGTCCTCGGGATTGTGTAACAACACTCAAAACTAAAAGACAAACTCACACACCACTCTATACTTGCCATTTCGTTTCACGCCAACGTCCTTAGGGATTCAACAGTCATACTCGAGTGTGTGTGTGTGTGTGCGTGTGTTCGTCGTGTCGACACTGGCACTGTCCTCGAATCAACGCTTTCCATCAACACCATAAATGCACCTTAAGGCTAGCTCGGTGCGCACACACACAATAGTCTAGACACACGCACATACACACACTCCGCCTCACACACACTCAGTTTGGCATTAGTTCCAAAACCGCTTCAGGTGAATTGCACCCCGGTGCTTGCGCTCCGCTCTGTAAACAGTGTCTCAGTTGAAAAGAACAGTCTCTGTTTCAGTCCCTCGTTCATTTTTTTCTGTCTCTTGCATCTTTTGCTTTGTCCTCCTTCTCCCTCCTCTCTTTTTCATATTTGTCTTTCTCTGACTTGGCCACGCTGTTATAAGATGGCGGAGAGGCCGAGGAGGGAGTCATATCCGTTTTGTCTGACGCAGAGTTCTCTTGAAACTTTCCAATGACGAGCACCTCTTTCTCCGGGATACACACACCGTCCTGCAGCTGTTTTCGGTAGGCTTCGGAGGCCTTCTTTACCGTGATCCTCATACGGTACCGTCGAAAGGCCCTCTGGATGACCACAGCCGACATTTCCTCCTGTTTCCTGCGGAGGGTCGTTGTGATGGGCTCGTAGGAGACTTTGGAGGGATTGGAGGCCATAAAACGATCCTCCATCTGTCCCCTCAGGGCATCCATTTCGCCCTCCTCTCCCAGTACCCTCAGGGTAAAGGCGAACAGGATGTCCAGGCAGTGGATGCGGTCACCACTGACCATGGGCAGGTCCATGGCTATGAGCTGGATCTTGTTTGGCTTGGCTATGCGTAACGGAGGATCCAGAGCGTCCGCAAAGTCGGAAAGCTTGTTATACTCCACAAACTGCGTGGCGTTAGGGTCGAATCGCTCCCAGACTTCGTAGAACATTTCAAAGTCGTCCTCGCTCAGCGGTTCGGCGCTCTCCTCCGTGGCTACGCTGAAGTTCTCCAAGATCACAGCGATGTACATATTCACCACAATCAGGAAGCAGATGATGATGTAGCTCACGAAGAAGAAGATGCCGACCGAGGGGTTTCCGCAGTCGCCGCGGTACATGCTGCCCGGATGCTCCAATTCGCTGTCGCAGTCCGGATCTTGCTTGTTCAGGATGGGTGCCAGGAGGCCATCCCATCCTGCAGAAGTGGTAATCTGGAACAAGCAAAGCATCGAGTTCCCGAATGTCTCGAAGTTGAACATGTCGTCGATCCCCGCCTCCCGCTTCACGTAGGCAAAGTTGGACATTCCGAAGATGGCATAGATAAACATGACCAGGAACAGGAGGAGGCCAATGTTGAACAAGGCAGGAAGTGACATCATCAAGGCAAACAGGAGTGTGCGAATGCCTTTGGCTCCTTTGATGAGACGAAGAATGCGACCGATTCTGGCAAGTCGGATGACTCGGAATAAGGTTGGCGATACGAAATATTTCTCAATCAAATCAGATAGGAACATGCCTGACAAGAAACAAAACACAAGTCCAATAAGTGATCTCAGGAATCCATGAATTTCCCACACTATTTGAGCTTAAAGGGATAGTTCACCCAAAAATGGAAATTACCCCAGGATTTACTCATCCTCAAGCCATCCTAGGTGTATACGACTTTCTTCTTTCAGCCAAATACAACCTTTCTACAAAATTATATTAAACATGTCCTGGCTCTTCTCTTCTAAGCTTTATAATGGCAGTAATTGGGGTTTAAGATTTTGAAGCCCAAAAAGCCAAGCCAAGAGGAAACTTGTTTTCCTTTGCTGTAAACAAAACTTGGTTCTAGCGAGACTAGCGTATTCACACTGGAGCTTACGCTATGCCTACACCATTCTCATGGTATAATTTTTTTTAATTTTTGGGTGAACTGTCTCTTTAAGGGCGATTTATGGTCAAAGCATACTCTACTCAAATGTAGTAAATCATTTCCAGCATTGCTAAACTGTTTTCTTTGGCTGCTTTTGTCTTTCAGATCAATTAAGGTGTGATCACATTGGTGAAATTTAGTTAAAAAATATCCATTGTCTATTGTAAAAAGTGTAGCAAAATATGCAGCACAGCTCACAGAAGCCACTTTCAAACCATGCAGTTTCTGCCCTAAATCTTCAAAATGTTAATATAGCTTAATGATAGTAATAGAATTTCTTACCAACAATTGAGAGAATCACCACTACAAAGTCAAACACATTCCAGCCAATTGTGAAGTAGTAGTGCCGCAGGGAGATCATCTTGAGCACACATTCTCCAGTAAAGAGGATGATGAAAACCAGGTTTATCCAGTACAGAATATCATCCATCTCCTTTGTCTGGTCGTCGGTTTCCACCATCATGGTCACCATGTTCAAGCAGATCAGGATCATAATCACAATGTCGAAGGCTTGTTTGGTGATAAAGTCAAAGATGAGGCCTTGGAACTTGTTCTAGAGTGAAGTACAGAGAAATTACATTATTAAAAAATACTGTTTTATAATGATGGCTCTTAGTGGTTAGGGGGAGTGAGCTGTGTGTCATACCGTAGGCCTAGGAATTGGCTTCTGAGGCTTCTTAGATCCCAGTTTCTTCATGGCATTGTAATATTTCTTCTGTTCTTCTGTCATGAAGATATCCTGACCTCCTAAGTAAAGAGCAAATGCAGAAAGCTGGTTACAACCACTGTTTCATTATATGTCACAATACAAACATAATGCAACCAGGCCTCTTTTTAACCTCTGAACTTCAGGAAATGTCAAAGAGGCAATTCAGCCCAAACCAAATACTATTTGTCTCTCAATACATTACTACTGTGTGCGCTTTACAAACAAAACCAGTTCAATAAGTTACCATTGTGTGCTCACTAAACAAAACCACAGACTGTGTACATATCACATTACAGCATTTGGAAAGTAAACTGAACGAATACACAGTGGTTGATTTTATTCAGGTGTTTAAATGCGCCTTCCTCAGTTTAGATACTTATCTTTTTCTTCTGCTGATTGAAGTTATCAATGATCACACCAATGAAGAGGTTGAGGGTAAAGAAGGAGCCGAAGATAATGAAGATGACGAAGTACAAGTACATGTAAAGGTTTGATTCATAGTCGGGCTGTTGCTCCAACTGGAAGTACAAAAAAAATGTGTATGTTATTATAAATTCACAATACTAATGTGCATTGCAAAGTAATCTTCATAAGCACACTCCTGCTTAAACATAAAAAAAACTGATGTCACCGATGGGTGAGTATTATGTTTCGTCAAGTTTAGTCAAGTCTTTGTTTAATTTGTGTGTTATTATGTAAAATGAAGGTAAATGAAGTTGCATTTAGGTTCAGTCAGCTTGCCTCAGTGAAGCTATTGTAGTTTACTTTAAAACAAGAATACAATACTTTCCTTAATGTGGATCTAAAATTATAATTACTGGGAAATATGATATGAACTAAAACACCCTTTGTATTTGAGTTTTCAATTGGCAAAAAAAAACACAAATAAATACATTAATACCTGAATTAAAGTATTCCTTAGCTTGAAAGATCTTCAACATTTATGTAACATTTATGTAAGAGGTTAATGGTCCTTTACCACAAATACTATTTTTAATTTGTGTAGTCATAAAGAAAATACAATAACATATTAATCAAATGTAACATTGCAATCTGAATGGTTAAAAATAAATCTGAAGAGAAATACTTACATCACGAGAATCCACAGCTGCATACATGATGTCCATCCATCCTTTAAATGTAGCCTTGTGGAAACGAGCAAAATCAATATCAATATTCAATAAACAGTATGAATACACTACAAACTGAAAACCTCATATGCGTTCAGCTTACTTACCACTTGCAGTAGCGCCAGGTATCCGGCTCCCACATTATCGAAATTTATCTTGACGTTTTTCCAGCGCACCGAGTCATTGTTTGCAATCAGTGCAGAGCATTCGGACTTGTTATTGACCACACTGATGGGAATCATCTCATCATTGGTGGTATTAATACAATGGTAGTATTTCCCTGCGAAAAGGTTCACCCCCATGATGCTGAAGATCAGCCAGAAAATCAAACACACCAGCAGCACATTCATGATGGAAGGTATGGCTCCCAGCAGAGCATTCACTACAACCTAGAAGAAAAGAAATACATCATGTCACACACAAATATCTTCAAATATATTCACTCTTGCTATGGATACAAGAGCTGCGAAACTGAAATGAACTTCCTAAGCTTTTATAGTGCATGGCTTACTTGCTGGTTAAAAACAAATCCTTTACATAGATTAGGATAATACAATTCTGAAAAATAACAAGGTTAACAGGGGTTTAAGAATAGCTAAGTCTATTTTATCCTACATTAAAGCTAAAAAAGGAGTAGGCCTATCTGCCTTGTTTACTCTATAAGTAATAGCTAAATACCTCTAATTATTAACCAACTGCAATGTTCATAGAACATAGGATTGACCATATCCACGGATTACTTCCTTGTTTTAGACAAGCCAGTCAAGTCATTTCCGATCAACTGTACTGTGCCGTAATAGGAGTGTACTTTGATTGTGAATGGATTATGTAGAGAAAACGAGCAAAGAAAAGTTTTGTTTGTCTACGAGGACCAAACGTCCATGTATACCGTTTCAAGAATGGCAAACTCAAGTTAAAAAAAAAATCGGATAAATATGCGCGAGTCATTGCTATGATTAACAGTAATAACTGGACAAAACATCGGACAAGCTGATGTAACAAAAAAGAGCTGTGCATTAAATGATTCAGACTAAATTCAGTTTGTGTTGGTTAAATAAAGGCTAAATAAATCTGGAAGACAGGAAGTCAATAGCTTTTACAGTTCAAGATAAAGCTTAAAAGATGTAGTTCTTAAATTATATAAAATATTTCAAATTCATATTGAGGGCATTATTTAATTCTTATACCATTAATATTAAACTTATTTAATTTGTAGTGAACTATTTATAAGTATTTAAAAAATTCACCCTTATAGGCTGTTTGTGTCTGAGTGTAATGCCGAGCCAGCAGAGGGAGCCCTTACCCATGAACTGACTGTTGCTGCTCCCTCTGCTGCCTCGTTGGTAACTTCCTGTTTGGTGGCCATTTAAGCAGGGCCTAAACCAAACAGGCTTCGCGAAGTATTGTTTTGCTGTGCGGACTCTACTAAGTGTTTTCTCATTGCCATTGCCTTGTTTTTGCCACGGTTTTGTCTCATTGTTCTTGTCATAGTTTTGCCATTGTTTTGTTCTGTTTCCATTGCCATAGTTTTACCTTGTTTCATTGTTTATTTGCTATTTTTGGACTGCCCTCTCTGGTTTTTGGACTCTGCCTGTTTTTGTGGATTACACTATTGTTTTGCCTCCGTTATACTGTTAGTTTGGATATTGACCCTGCCTGTTTGACTACGATCTGTTTATTAAAGCTTGCGTTTGGATCTTACACGGTTCCCTGAGTCCTGCGTTACAGAAATACTTCGACACCTAAAGATCCAGCAGCTTTTGGAACACAGATCACCATGAACCCAGCATCACGCCTTCTCTGCCTACGTCAAGGTAATAGGGCTTTAGAGTAGTATGTTGAGGATTTTTGCAATGTGTGCCACTTGGTGGGCTTTAATGATGTCGCCCTAAAAGGTATTTTTCCTAATAGACTTAATGACCATTTAAACGAGTTAATGCCTAACAGTAAGGGCCCTGCAACCCTTGAGGAATATATTTACTTTGCTTTGTTCCTGACTGATTCATATTTTACTGTGGGGGTTGTGGAAAAGGAGCCGCACAATCCCACAGTACCCCTCACACATCACTCTGTCCATGTTCACGAGTCTGCTCCGGAGGCCTTGTCTGTCCACGTGTCCGCTGCGCCAATGCCTCTTATGGAGGCGGCATCTATGGCGGAACCCTCTGAGGAGGCAGCTCCCACTGCAGATCCTCAAAAGGGGGTACCATCCTCTTATGAACTCACTATCTGCTCAATCACTGTCAATGTTCCTGCTCTGCCTGCTCCGCCAAGGCTTCCTGCTCTGACTGCAACGCCAAGGCTTCCTGCTCTGACTGCAACGCCAAGGCTTCCTGCTCTGACTGCAACGCCAAGGCTTCCTGCTCTGACTGCAACACCAAAGCTTCCTGGTCTGCCTGCAATGCCAAGGCTTCCTGTTCTGCCTGCTCCGCCAGGGCTTTCTGCTCTGCCTGCTCCGCCATAGTCTCCTGCTCTACCTGCACCGCCATGGCTTTCTGCTTTGCCTGCACGACCTAGGCTTCCTGCTCTGCCGGACCCGCCATGGCTTCCACTACTCCACAGTCTGCCATTGTGGTCCAGGCCCACCTCCGCTTCATGACCCAGGTCTGCTATTTCTCCATGGCCCAGGTCCTCCAAGTTTCCACTGTCTGCCACTGTTCCATGGACCAGGTCCTCCATTGCCTCACTGTCTGCTATTGCTCCACAGCCCAGGTCCTCCATTGTTACACTGTCTGCCATTACTCTACGGCCCAGGGCCTCCATTGCTCCACTGTCTGCCACTGCTCCATGGCCCAGGTCCTCCAGTGCTCCACTGTCTGCCTCTGCTCCAAAGTCTAGGCCCTGACTCTAAACCTGTTCGCCTGCATGGACCTGGCCCACCGTCCCACCCCCTGTTTTGCTTCTGTTCCCCTACCCTCCTGGACTGTTGTTGTTTGAGCGCCAGGGGTCGCTCCTAGGAGGGGAGATTCTGTAATGCCAAGCCAGCAGAGGGAGCCCTTACCCATGAACTGACTGTTGCTGTTCATGCTCTTACCCATGAACTGACTGTTCCCTGAGGCCTGCGTTACACTGAGCTTATTTATTTAATTTAATGACTTTGCACTTGCTATACTATATACTTCAGTGTGGTACAATTTATTACACTAGTAATTTTATAATAAATCGAAAAGCAAGACGTCTTAAAAAAACTAGAGCAGTGAAATGGCAGCTGCCATCTTCTGGTTATATGGGTAATTTCATGTCATTTTCATATTAAAAAGACTTGTTTTCCATGAAAAGACATTTTTTTCCATGTCGTCTTTATGAATGAAAAGTGAATGTTTGAAGTGAATTTTACTGCACAGCTGTAGAGTTGAAAAGTAGGCTTTAAAATAATAAAAGATTTTAAAAATGTGTTCATGACTATGAAGGTAAGTTACTGATAATCAAGAATACGATTAAGATGCCCTTAAAAAGAAGTATCGCTAGCTAACGTTAGCCTAAACACCTTATGATAGTTTTTAGCTGTCAGCATTTAAATGTACAACTATGCAGGTACTCTCCTGGAATTACCAGGCTTAGCATTTTCATAATATGTTGTTAAATAATATGAAACTGAATGTTCATGCCGCTATCATTATTTATGATATTGCTATTATTATTTTTCTCAGTTTCTGATAATTAATGAGTGTCCACCTATATATAGCACATGTAAAATGAGCTTCAGCGGAAGTTACAAACTGGCTTATCATTACGCAGTAGTTCTAAAGAATTCCCCGTGCATATGGTCAATTTTAACATATAAACATCTTGCAGGGGCATATCACACATATCTTTGAGCTACCAAAACGTGAAAGAAAAAACAGAAAATGAAAACAGAAAAAACCTTGTGGAGACACGATGACGTCACAACATTTGTTTACTGCAAATGAAAAGAGACACATAACAGAGAAAGAAATGTAAGGTCAAGTCACAAACACCACAAAAACCACCACAGAATCATCAGAATAGATCAGAGAGCTCTTACCACAGCACATGCAGAGAGGCATGCACACTAAAGAGAAAGGTCTAAAAATACTACAGTCTCCATACAATATTCATTTATTCATGTGATTAGGATGTTTAATATTCACCAACAGCATGCAAGAGGATTACAGCTTCCCCACAACATTCATAAAATTCAACAGTAGTTTTGTGTGAGAGTATGCTGTTTTTCTCAATTAGGACATGTTGCAGGATCAACTTCATTGGTCAGATTTTAGGGTTAGGTCTGAATAAATAAGTAAAAAGGTTGTTTTTTCATGTGATCAGATTTGGAGAAAAGTTGCATTACATCACTTGCTCCCCAGTGGATCCTTTGCAGTGAATGGGTGCTGTCAGAATGAGAGTCCAAACAGCTGATAAAAACATCACAATGATCCACAAGTACTCCACCAGTCCAGTCAATCAGTTAACATGATAGCACCCATTCACTGCTTTGATACTAGGATGCTAGATTTCTCCAAATCTGTTCCGATGAAGAAACAACCCCATCTTGGATAGCCTGAAAGCAAGTCAATTTTTAGCACATTTTCATTTAGTACCAATTACATACAGAATTGTAACCACAAATGTAATGTGAACTGTTGCAGCACAAATGTTATCACCAAACATCCAGGAACATGTCCTACTTGGGTAAATCACGCCACATGATGCATGTTTGTTTGTGTATGTCTTACCCTCATTCCCTCAAAGCGTGACAAAGCTCTCAAAGGTCTAAGAGCACGCAGTGTTCTCAGGGACTTAATGGCAGTAAGTTCAGAGTAACCAAGAGCATTTGCTACCAGACTCACCAACGAAACCTGCAAAATAAAAGTATGCAGCCAATCATGAAGGGAACTTGTGTTCAAACTCATAGGATACACAATATCCGTACCTGATCTCATGCCGTAAATGTGCCTGTGGGAAGTTTTGTCGCAAGACGCGAAATATGTACCAGTAAGTATTAGGGATGTAACGGTATTGTAAATACCGTCGTACCGCAATAGCAAATTTTTTCGATACTACCGTGGTCGCATGACTCGATAAAACGATAGGTCTTCTGAGAAAAGTTTACTCAGGCGAATGGAGCGAACGGGAGGTTGTGGGAACTACAATTCCCATCAGCCCAGGAGTGGCCATCATCCTTTGCGGTCTGTTTTCGCTACAGATCCAATAATGCGTAAATGGAAGGTGCTGCTAGCAGCAGCGAAGGAAAAGAAATGGAAATGGTCGAAACTATTGCCTGTTTCACATATACTCCGTCTGCAGTGCGTATGGGTTGCGTATTTTCCCCCACCCATTTTAACGGATTAGAACGTTTCACACTGCACGCTTTTGCTGTCCGGCAGTGCGTACCCAGAAGCGGTGCGTTTCCAACAGTGCAGCAATCGTTTCCGCACCGAGTTTATTATTTGTTGTGCTGCAGCCCTGACTTAAAGTGACAGCGCATTGTTAGCTGTTAAATGAACATGTATTGACACGGAAATGTGGTGATTACACCAAAAATGCATATAAATGAAGTGTACTGTGTTTTACAGTCAACACGTGGCTTTTTGGCTAAGTTTAAAACTAGGAAAAGTGCTGCTTCTGCACCGCATACGTAACACACACGAACTGCATACGCACTGTATACGGAGTATGTGTGAAACAGGCGTAAAAGCGGGTTTTAAATCGGATGTGTGGAAGCATTTCAGTTTCTCTGTCTGAAACCTGTCTGTCTGAATAAGTGAGTGTGTCAGTGAATGAGGTAAGTAGCCTATTCTGAAATACTTATTCAGCACATGGGCCAGCTGCAATAAGTAGGCTGCTATTTTTATTTTTTTCTGAGTTTTCAAGAATACTAAATTGAAACTTTATTTTTTTTTCATGGTTTATACATTTTTTGTTATTAAAATTGAAAAATTTAAGTTCCTGTTTCAAAGTTTACAGATAGATGGCTAATTTGTATGCCATTGATATGTTCAGTGTTCATGTAAACTGTTTAATAAACACTTCTGGCACTTTTTTCGAGTCTCTTCATTAGTTTTGTTTTTCCTGTAAATGATTCAATAAATACTGTACCGTGCCATTCATACCGTGAAGTTTTGATACCGTTACATCCCTAGCAAGTATATATCACTGCAGTTTCCACAAGAAACAACCACTAGACGTGGTAAAACAGCGAGTGTTTGTAATCGTTTCAATACACAGTTATGACTGCAACTCCATATGTGTCACATATGTTTCGCTTTCTGAACATAACAAGTTTGGATTGGATTTCCCTGGTGAACAAAACAGCTAAAACCTACCTAGGCTGGTTGGCTGGTTTTAGTTGGTCAGCAGGCTGGTTTTAGAGGGGTTTTAGTCACTTTTCCATCCTGGCCAGGCTGGGACACCAGCTAAAGCCAGTTACTTCCAGCTTAAACCAGCTAAGACCAGCCAACCAGCCTAGTCTTGTTTTAGCTGTTTTTTTTTTTTTTCATTCCTGTGAAAAACATGAATCCCAATGAGCGAGCTGAAACTTAAGAGATTGAAAAAAGCTATAGCGGCATGCTTGCAATGGCACTTTTTATTTCACATTTGCTTTTGCGAAAGGTGCGAAAGGTGCAAAAGGTACGTTATTTTAAAACATCACGGAGCATTTGAGTTATCGCGCCACTCAATGGACATTTCAAGTCAGAACTGCGGTGACACGCACAAAACCAACAGCACATATGTTCATCTGTTCCGGGAGAAATAATTTAGGGCCACTCTGTGGACATTTCACATCGAATATGTCACTAACTGTACATGGCAATATGTATGTCGTGTCTTGTGAAAAAGTTCCCACAGGTATGTTTTCATCATAAGATCAGATTGCACTTTCCACTTACAAACACACACTGTGTACAGCTGGAAAACAGTATGTAAGGTTCATACATACATCAACAATCAGGAAGTCAAGCCAACACCAGGCGTTGGTGAAGTATTTGGCAAAGCCGTACGCAACCCACTTCAGAAGCATCTCCAAAATAAAGATGTATGTGAAGACTTTATCTGCAAATTCCAAAACCGTCTTTACTGTCTTACGCTGCTCGATGTAAATGTCCTCAAAAGCCTGAACACACATACACAACAACAAATTTACTGAATGTTGAATGTTTGTCTTATAAAAAAAAAAACAATTGGACTGGTTGTGAGTGGGTGCTCACCAATGCTCCACTGCTGAGTAATATCATAAAGATGATGAAGGACTCAAACCAGTTGTGCTCTACAATGATGAAGCACGTTTTCCTGAGAATCCACCAACTCTTCCCTTTTCCCTTCTCCACATCGACCTGACAGCACTGAAACCTCATCACACAGCCTGAGAAAAACACACCGAAAAAAAGTCACTTAATGTGAGTGGACAGCAGAACAATTGAGCTCAATGAAAAAAGTGAACTCTCCCAAATCGTCCCAAAAAGTCAATAATAAAAATGCTTTGGTACTACTTTGGTCAAACTGTGCATTTTTGTAGCTATTTTTATGATTTCATTCAGATACATGTCTTCAGCCTTTTCTCTAACCCTATAACAGGCTGTTTTGTTTAAGACCTTAAAATTGATGGTCATATGATATTGATGGCAAACTTTGTTTTAAAGAGTGGGTGGGACACTTTTTTTTTTGGCGTTTTTGCCTTTATTATTATAGGACAGTATTAAGCCGATATTCTTCAAATCAGTGAATAAATGCATAGATATGCAATAAACTTAATTAAAATCAGAGATGTTCTTCATTAGTAATCGTATATGCGGAGCAGGGACACAATTTGTGTTTTGTTTTGTGATTCAACTGGAATGAATAAATAGTCTCCGCAACGTTTAATCGATTGAATGAAGCGCTGGTGTGTGAGACTGTGCAAGAGACACAAGAGAACGTTCTGTCACTAAAAACACTGCAGTGAACATTCAGCATTCAGCTTTGTTAAAAACAACAGATTCCAGCGCCAGATCGCAGCTTATTTACCAGAAATGAATGGCAACCCAATCTCACGGCTGGGTTGGCACCAGGTATGTCCTTGCCACGATATGTTTAAACAAAAAACCCATCTCATCCATAAATTACACTTATGTATGCTATTGTTAAAAAGTTTGGGGTCAGTCATTTTTAAAGGCTTCTTATGCTCACCAAAGCTGCATTTATTTGATCAAAAATGCATTAAAAATCTACCCTGGAAATCCAGAGATCTCGCGAGAGCACAATTTGAATTGTCTCTGCAAGACACTCTGGCCTCGAGCAATGATGCAGGTTACTGCAATACGTAAGCAATTGTGGGAACCAATCAAATCGGTGTATCTGATGTAGGCGGGCCAGAGGCGAGCTAAGCCGATGACGACAGCGCTGCGACGTACGGAATCCTTTAGTAAACATTGAAAGAGATCTATTATACAGATGAAAATCAGTTGTTTGAAACGGCTTTGGCCGCTACAAAAGAGGAACAGAAAGCCGTGCTCGAATCGTTCCTTTGCAAGAAGGACGTTTTTGCTGTTTTGCCGACTGGATACGCCAAGAGTTTAATCTACCAGTTAGCTCCGCTGGTAGTTATGCACGAAGAGGAACAGATCGGAAGCGGGCAATGCCAGATAGCATTCAGCAGTCTCGAGTCCTGGCTGTTAAAGAAGTGGCGATAAATGTTATCGAACAAGGTCTACCGGGACAACCTGATCGGGATTGTGGTGGATGAGGTCCATCTCATTTACAAATGGTAAGAGTCACTTGGTAAACTTACTGTAACGAAAAACGGAACTATTCAATAGTAATACAGTAGCCTAACTTGAACAGGACAATATGTCTCGCTGCTGAATGAAACGCTAGCGTCTATCCACATATTAGTTGATGGTTAATGAATAGTTTGATCGGACCTAATTGTTTTAATGAGATTGATTCGGCTGTCGTAATTAATAGTTATTAATCTTGTCACATTGTTTATGTTATAACATTGAAATCCACTCTTATATGTTCATCGTCGCTCTGGATACGTCACACCATGTATTGTTTTGATTGGTCTGGAGTTATCCAATTGCGTGCAGTGAGAATTTCAAATGCATGCTTGGTGCCGCCCCTCGAGTTAGGTCCTTTTCATTGCTTGAGGCCAGACCCATAATCTTAATAGATTAGGGTCTGGATTTTTCCAGGCTAGTAAAAATCTGATTTGGAGCTCAAAAACATTTATTATTATTAATGGTGAACAGTCATGCTGCATAATTAACCATTATGTATATTTTCAAGGTTCTTTGATAAATAGAAAGTTCAAAAGAACAGCATTTATTTGAAACAGATATTTTTTGTTACAATTTAATCATTTTTACTGTCACTTTTGATCTGAATAAGATATTTCACATAAAAGATAAAATAATAGTACCCTGTGTAAAAAGTTTACATACACTTGATTCTTAATACTGTGTTGTTACCTGAATGATCCACATTTTTTTGTTTGTTTGGTGATAGCTGTTCATGAGTCCCTTGTTTGTCCTGAACAGTTAAACTGCCTGCTGTTCTTCAGAAAAATCCTTCAGGTCTCACAAATTCTTTGGTTTTTCAGCATTTTTGTGTATTTGAACCTTTTCCAACAATGACTGTATGATTTTGAGATCCGTCTTTTCACACTGAGGACAACTGAGGGACTCATATGCAACTATTACAGAAGGTTCAAACGCTCACTGATGTGTCAAAAGGAAAAATTATGCATTAAGAGCCAGGGGGTGAAAACTTTTTGAATTTGAGGATCAGGACAAATTTAACTTATTTTGTCTAATGGGAAAAATAAAGAAAATAAGAAAAATGTACACATCCTCATTCAGTTCAAAAGTTCACATTCTTGCCTCTTAATGCATCGTTTTTAATTCTGGAGCATTGGTGAGCATTTGAACCTTCTGTAATAGTTGTATATGAGTCCCTTAGTTGTCCTAAGTGTGAAAAGATGGGTCTCAAAATCATACAGTCGTTGTTGGCAAGGGTTCAAATACACAAAAATGTTGAAAAACCAATGAATTTGTGGGACCTGAAGGATTTTAAAGAACAGCAGGCAGTTTAACTGTTCAGGACAAACAAGGGACTCATGAACAGCTATCATTCATTCAGGTAACAACACAGTATTAAGAATCAAGTGTATGTAAACTTTTACACAGGGTACTATTATTTTATCTTTTATGTGAAATATCTTATTCAGGTCAGTACTAAATAAAATAAAAAAACACGTATTTTGTATGATCCCTCTTATTTTGGTAAAATAATTACCATTTTGCAGATTATACAAGGTGTATGTAAACTTTTGACCTCAACTGTATTTGAGTTTGAAACAGGATAATCAAAGAGGGAAAAAAATAAACTGTGACTAATTAGAAATTGATCCTAATAATGGCCATTCCATAGCCACAATGGAGTCAAGAAGTCAAGAAGTTGATTGTGGAGCATTAGTGCCCTCTTGACCTCAATTCACCCATAAGACCATCTTGACATATGACAACAGCAACACTCAAATATACTACATACATAATTGCTATTTTCTCTAATTAACTTTAACTGGCATGAAATGAGTGCATTAACTACGGGCAATGATTTAGAAGGGCCTTATTACCTACCTTACAATACCCTACAATAAATCCTAAATAGCTTTTAGGCTAATGATTAACATTAACCAATACTGGTTGTAGATTAACATTAACCAGTATCTGGCACAGCCCACTGTCAGAAAATGATTTCAAAGGTGGCACAAGTTATCATGCTTGAATGAATTCAAACCAAAATTTATTCGGACACCCTCAATATTTCTCACACTATCACAGTTTATTCACTATAGTTTAGAAAATCATAATAAAGTATGACAAGAACTCAAGATTTAAACTGTGTCAGAACAAATTCATCTTGATAATGTCAGATAACTCAAATCAAAAGGTACATAATAAAACATGGTCAGGTCAAAGTGTCAATAAAATGTTTGGTCCCAAATTTTTACTGGTAGTCCACTGTATGAAGAATTTTAGGGTATAATGTGTCACAGTTTACTTTATTTTGCTATCCTCACTTACATAAATGTTCTATAGTGTCCTGCACCCACTAGTAAAAATATTAAACATTATATCTAGTGTCTAAATATATTTTTTGGTTTGACTGTATATTAATAAGGTAATTAAGATGCATTTTAATTTCCTGTTTGTACACAAATGCACACGCACTGGTTTCCATGTTTTAAGGGGACACTCTATACACTCTATCTGTATTTTCTAACTATTATCTCCTTACCCTAAAACAGAAACCTGTTTAGGTTTTGCATGATTTATAAGCTGTTTTCCTCATGAGGACCAAAAAATGTCCCCATAGTGTAGAAAAAATACCAGGTACACACACACCTTCGGTAAAGCAGGCCTCTGGGTCCAGAGACTCTTCCGGCTCCAGCTCTACAGACTCTGCCCCCTCTCCAGGGGGTCGGATATCCACTGTGCTCCCTTCTGAGGAACTGAGAACGGCATCAACAGGCAGCTTCTACCCAGATATCCATGCAGCCACACGACCAGACACAAGAAAGCAAACACACACATATACAGGCACAAGATTAGGCTCGACTGTAGCACAACATCTCGTCCAGATTGCTTTTGCAGTTATTCTCAGTCTCATGCAGTTTCAGATCATTCAAAAGTACCTACAAGCCCGTGGATTTAGAGATTGATTTGATTAATTGAATTGATTTTCTAATTAGCAGCCAGGCGTGAAGACAAGTGTCTCTGGCTTTGCCGTGTAATCTCACAGTCAGCTGTGGGTACATTTGATGTGCCTTCATTCCTTCCTCATGCATGTTTTTTTGTTTCTCAAGGTGCATTATTTTTCTCATCCAAGCTTGTGATCTTGTCATCAGATGTTGAGTGCATTGAGTATTTTCATGTCCAGTGCAAATGTCAACCCCTTACCTTTCCCCACCCCTTCCAAAAACAAATGGTTTCTATTGGATAATCCCAATACATTTGAATTGGCATGATTCAGATTATCACATGACCCCACCCCATTGAGTGCAATCCCTTGATTGACATGAAAACACAGGCTGGAAGTCCATTCCGTTAAGCAGTGGTCAAGCTTCGGTCCGCCAGTCAGTTTGAAGAGGAGGGGAGCCGCATTAGCGTTAACTAACACCAGAGCCACACGCCAAGTCTGAGACAGCATTTCATTAGCTTTGATTGGGGGAAACGACTTTAACTGCATCTTAACACAGAAATAGCAAGCTCTTAGGAAGACATATGTGACCCTGGACAACAAAACCAGTCATAAGGGTCAATTTTTTGAAATTGAGATTTATACATCATTTGAAAGCTGAATAAATAAGCTTTCAAGTAATGTATGATTTATTTTCTGGAATCTGAGCATGCAAAAATTGCCTTTAAAGTTGTCAAAATAAGCTCTTAGCAATGCATATTACTAATCAAAAATTAAGTTTTAATATATGGTAGGAAATTTGCAAAATATCTTAATGGAACATGATCTTTATATAATATCCTAATGATTTTTGGCATAAAAGAAAAATGAATAATTTTGAACCATACAATATATTGTTGGCTTTTGCTAAAAAATATGCGACTGGTTTTGTGGTACAGGGTCACAAATGAACTTATCTATGGCTCAGAGATCATTTTCTGATGATATTAACTCTTGAGATGCTAGTTCATCATTGGTTAAAGACTAGTGTGCAGCTAACAATAGCATATATGTGACCCTGGAAAATAAAACCGGGCATGAGGGTCAGTTTTTCGAAATTGGGATTTATACATTATCTGAAAGTAGAATAAATAAGATTTCCATCGATGTATGGTTTGTTAGGATAGGACAATACTGGTCAAGATACAACTATTTGAAAATCTGGAATCTGAGGGTGCAAAAAAAAATCGCCTTTAAAGTTGTCCAAATGTTCTTAGCAATGCATATTACTAATCAAAAATTAAGTTTTTATATATTTACGGTAGAAAATTAACAAAATATCTTCATGGAACATAATCTACTTAATCTCCTAATGATTTTTTACATTTTGACCTATACAATGTACTTAAGACTGGTTTTGTGGTCCAAGGTCACATAAAGCTTGATTTAGGACTTTAATTATATGTCTGATTATATTGTCTGATGTTACTGTAGATCTAAAATACTGGGTAAGAACTCATAATAAGGAAGTATTGCTGACCACAGTGTATTTCTTAAATTGTATTATCCTTCTGACGGTTTTGCTGTCACTGAATTGATAAAACGGTCAGTTGGAGAAACACAGAGGCTAAAAAATACATAGAGAAGGATGCTGTCTAAAACTGAGCTGGAGCGCTGGTTGCCGTGGCACCCAGCTAATGCGGCGCGGGGGAATGATGTAAGCATGCTGTGTGCAATTTCAGAATCTTCCAGAATGTCTCTAACATTTTAATCACAGTAGAAATATAAGAGGCTGAGCAAACCTGAACAAGCTGCCCTGACCCAGGCTGAATGGATTCACTGTAGAGTCTCTAAGCTTTAAATAAGCCTCTCATTAATCTGAAACAATTTTTGATGTCGGATCTGAAGCAAGTCTAATTGATGGATTAAAGTCTAAAGGTTAAAAACGTTCTGATTTGCTACCAAATCCCCTGTTACTCTCTGGTACTCGCTAACCTTCAGTTCATGTCTTAGCGGCACAAGGCACAGAAGCTGTATTATCTTGAGTTGAAGTTGAAGTTGAGTTATCTTGAAATATGTTTCTAAGGGTGTGTTCACACTTGTCATGTTTGGTTCGATTAAAACTAACTCTGGTGCGGTTCTTTTGAGTAAGTGTGAATGCTGCCATCCAAACCCTGGTGCGCACCAAACAAGCGGCGCAAGACCACTTAAAAAATGGTTCTTAGTCCACTTCCAACAGTTCGAATGACATATGAATGCAACGCAGACCAAATACTTCTAAACAAACCAAAAACAGAAAGTAATGACAAGATGTGACGCTATGCGACATGATTTCACGGAGGGAACAAGCCGTGTATCCAAAACAAAATTTGCAGAGGGCAAACGTGGAGCAACAAGAGGTAAAGTGCTTTGTATGAGCTCTTTGTGAGGTGTAAGTGTAGTTGACTTAAAGCAGTACCTCTTTAAGTCAAACACTTTTTACTTTTGTTTGGAGTGTTCAGTGCGTTCCGTCATGAAATATACATAATTTAATCCAAATAATCATGTTGTGAATGTATCACGATGCCTTTAGTTTCGGTATCTTTAGGGCCACTGTCAAAAATGCCAATTTGAACGCTAAGTGGACCAGGACCAAATGTATCATTTTCCTTTTTGGTCCGGACTAAATTAACCAAACAAACCGAACTACAAGTGTGAACACACCCTAAATTAACCGCTGGCTTGTTTCCAACCAGAGCACAACCTCCTGATTGTATATGCACAAACAGGTGACATAAAAATAATTACTGTTGCAATTACACACTTCAGCAGATTGTGAAATGCCTTCTGATGGCTGATTCCCACTATTGCAGCAGTTTACAGTGCAATATATGACTGACATAATCAGCTTTCTAATGTAAAAATATGAATATAAAATTCAAAAAGAATTATTTGCAACTTAAACTTGCAGCTGAATCGACTAGCTTTCTTCATTCTAAGAAATGGATTAATTCTGCATTGACTGCAATAAAGTTTCCTGTTTTTCAAAGCTCACCTCTCCTCACACACATACACACACATGCACACTCAACCGCCTCCTGTTTTCAGGTAATTTAGCTCTGAATGCTCACTGATAGCTTGTACAAAGGAACGAAACATACAAGCTAATGTAACAGAAAGATGTTCGATGGGCTATTGATGTAAAATGATGATCTTGCTCATTCCATATGACTGAAGGTACTGCAAAGAAGCCCAGTGCTACAACAAAAACACAAAGTCATGTGGAAAACAACAAACCAAAACAAAAAGGCTGACAGCTGTCTCTCTTCGGTGCAAAATAGGGTTGTTTACGAGGGAGGGAAGGGCACAGGCATTGAGAAACGAAAAACAAAAGGGCAATCCGATCCAAAAAGAGAGATAAAATGAGAGAGAGACGAGAGTTTGGTCTGATTTAGATGACAAAGGCAGTCTCCATGGTTAGTGTGGGTGAGGAGGAAGGTGAGTCTCTTACAGGGCTCTTTCAGAGAAAACCTGGGGCTCGTCTGTCATAACGCTGCAATAACAGGTCACACACAGAGAGGAGATACACACTTCACATAACATGGATAATAACGTCTGCAACTTCAACACTGAACCACTTAAATTAGATATAGAAATAGTTAGAAGAGGGGAGAGAGAAAAGATTAAGCACAGTGACAGTACTGCTGGAAAGCATGGAAATGTGCTGGAATACAAACACACACACACACACACACACACACAGTTAAGCATACTCAATTTCACCCTGGGCAAGGATGCTGAATTTAGCAATTTCCTCAACAGCCTCATTCATAGTCTGGGATGCATGATGCTATGCCTGCTCAGTTGGTCGTAAATAATACACATTAGAGTGTGTGAGAGGTTGTGTGTGTGCAAGGCTGTGCATGTTTATGAGAATGTTGTACTGATATAATGAGTATACTCAGTGAGTCTACCTGCTACAGTGCCCAGAGGTTTGTCTTAACTAGCTGCAGATGAACAAGGTCAAACTGCCCTGAAGCCCATGGAATAGTAAAAAACACTCACTCACTCACACACACACACACACACAATGGGCTGCGGAATGATGCAATGGTAATATGACTCAACACAACTGTTTGTTCCCTACAGGGAAAGAGACATTGACTCCTGATGAATTACAAACAAACCTTAAACAATAAATTAAACTTTTTTTACATTATGTTACATAGCAACTCTCTCCGACACTGAAACACAAAATTTAGAACTGTGTTTCATGCATATTAAATTTGAAATGTCTGTTTAGCCATAGAAATCTGGGCTTACCTCTTTACTTCCCTCGACGTCGGACGAGTCGCTGCTGAAATCTTCCGTGTTCAGATTTTCAAAGTCTGACTCTCCCACTGCAATCGGTACTGTAACAGTGAGGCTGGGATTGTGTATGAACGACATGTAGTCGCCTTCCTCGATTCCATACTTTACGTGACCTTCCACTCCATTACCGGGGGAGACGCAACCCTCCTTCAGATAGTCTTTAGTGAGGTCGACGGTCACCGGAGCGTGATTGGACAAGCAGTTCTCCTTGCCGTCGCTGTGGAGGTCGTCTAGGGGTTTCTCTTCGTCTAGAGAGCGAGGTTTGGAGCCGGCCAGGCAGAGGCTTTGGAGGAACTGGCGTAAAGTAGACTTGATCAGAGCGAAACCTTTTTGTATTCTGCCCACGGCAATTTGCAGGTTGTTCATTTCACTGTCTTCATCTGTGGCGGCCAGGTTATCGGCACTGAAAGAGCTCAGCAGCAAGGCCAGGAATAGGTTCAACACCTGGCACACAACAACACACACTTTCAGAATCAGCAAGATCAAACAGATAAGATGAAAGGATTTTACTCAGAAATGATCATCATGTGTATGGGTAAATCTCTTTAAACCTATTAGGAACTTGTGGGTCAAAAGTTTTGGGTCAGGAAGGTTTTTATAAAGAAATACATACTTTTATTTAACAAGTATGCATTACATTGATCAACAATGACTGTGAAAACTTTTATATTGCTACAAAAAATTTAAAAATGTAAAAAAAAAACACTACCTGTCAAAAGTTTTTGGACAGTAGAAGTCTCTTCTGCTCACCAAGCCTGTATTTATTTGATCCAAAATACAGCAAAATCAGTAATACTGTGAAATATTTGTACTATTTAAAATGAGTGCTTTCAATTTGAATATATTTTAATGTGTCCTTTATTCCTGTGATCAAAGATAAATTTTACTCCAGTCTTCAGTGGCACATGATCCTTTAGAAATCATTCTAACGTTGATTTGCTGTTCAAGACAATTTTTTATTATAACTATCAATATTCAAAAAGAGTTGAGTAAATTTTTTTGCAATCTTTGATATACAGAAAGATCCAGAAATCAGCTTTTATCTGAAATACAGTGAAAAGCTTTTGTAACATTATACACTATACTATTTAAAAGCTTGGAGTCAAGAAGGCTTTAAATTGACCAAAAGTGATGACATTTATAATGTTACAAAAGATTTCTATTTCAGATAAATGCTGTCCTTCCGAACTGTCTATTCATCAAAGAAACCTGAAAAAAATGCCACTCAGCTATTTTCAATATAGTAATAATAATGTTTTTTGAGCAGTAAATCAGAATATTACAATGATTTCTGAAGGATCATGTGACTGGAGTAATGATGCTAAAAATTCAGCTTTGCAATCACAGGAATAAAGTACATTTTAAAATATATTTAAACAGAAAACACTTATTTTAAATAATACAAATATTTCAAAAGTTTAAAAAACGTAAAAAAAAAACATTAAAATATTACTGTTCAAAAACTTTTCACCGGTAGTGTAAATGCTGTTATTTTTACTATTTTCAACATTGATTATAATAAGAAATGTCACTTGTGCACGAAATCTGCATATGTGACCCTGGACCACAAAACCAGTCTTAAGTCGCTGGGGTATATTTGTAGCAATAGCCAAAAATACATTGTATGGGTCAAAATTTTTGATTTTTCTTTTATACCAAAAATCATTAATAAATTAAGTAAAGTTCATGTTCCATGAAGATTTTTTGTAAAATTCCAACTGTAAACATATCAAAATGTAATTTTTGATTTGTAATATGCATTGTTAAGAACCTAATTTGGACAACTTTAAAGGTGATTTTCTCAGTCTTTTTGATTTTTTTGCATCCTCAGATTTCTGATTTCAAATAGATGTATCTCAGTCAAATATTGTCCTATCCTAACAAACCATACATCAATAGAAAGCTTATTTATTGAGCTTTCATATGATGTATAAATCTCAGTTTTGTCAAATTTAACCTTAAGACTGGTTTTGTGGTCCAGGGTCACATATTAGAATGATTTCTGAAGAATCATGAATCAGAAAACAGTTATTAAATTGTAATAATATTTCAAAGTATTGCTGTTTTTCCAGTATTTTGATCAAATAAATGCAGCCTTGGTGAGCATAAGTGACAATGAAAAAATCTTACTGACCACCAACTTTTGAATAGTAGTGTATTAAAAAATTAAAGAAAATAAATGTCATAAGATGAAAATAACATTTTTAGTTTTAATTTAAAATCATAAATTTAGTCATTAATGTTTTTATCCAGCATGACATGTAAAAATACTGTAATACAAATATAGACCCACTATTAGAAAAAGCGACCAAAATATATATATTTTACCAAAAAATTACCAAATTACAAAAAAAAAACACTATACTAAACCCATGCATTATGATTATGAGAACAAATTACCATTATGAAAGTAAAATGTACTTAATTGTCATGAAAATGCAAAAAATCTAATTCAAATTATAATTTCTAATTTTCTTCTTTGTTGGAGGAAAATAAAAAAATGTCAATGGGATTAAATCTTACAACAGGATCATGGTCAATTCTGATTTGACTGAACAATTAAAAATTGCTTTGCTGACTCTAATTCATACTCCAACAGTGGTCTTGGGCTTTATGCTGATGAGCATGCTTGTAAAATCATGCAATAGCAAATATTTTGCTTACCGATGCCATTGTAGAACACCACATTCACATTTGCACTAATGATAATGGTTTATTTATTCCTTAAGTGTCTAAAAGCATCTAAACTATCTTAACAAGTACATGAAATGACTGAAGTTGCAAAGTAGGAAAGTGTTAATGGATCAAAAAAAGATAGAGGGAAAGCCTATCTTACAGGTGTCTACATATGGCATGATTGATCTTACCACCAAATTCCCAATGACCATGACCATCATGAAGACGATGAGACACATTGATTGTCCTGCCACTTCCATGCAGTCCCACATGGTTTCGATCCATTCTCCGCAAAGCACTCGGAAAACAATCAAGAAAGAGTGGAAGAAATCGTCCATGTGCCACCGTGGCAACTCACAGTCTTCCGAGATTTTGCAGACACACTCACGATAGTTCCTTCCAAACAACTGCATTCCCACCACAGCGAAGATGAAGACGATGATGGCCAAGACAAGGGTTAGATTTCCCAAAGCACCAACTGAGTTGCCTATGATCTTTATCAGCATGTTCAGGGTGGGCCAAGACTTTGCCAACTTAAAGACTCTTAACTAAGAGAGAGAACGAAACAGGCAATGATAGAAAAGAGATATTTTGTGATCAAGCCAAAATGTCAAGAAACCAAAAATTGGGTTTCAGACATACAGTGGAGGCCAAGTTATATTCGTGATAATTTATAATGAAAATAACAGTATTAAACTAGAAAAAAGCAAGATAGAATCATTTTCACTTCAAACAACTATAGCAATGTATATAATATGCTTACCAATCTAAAGGACCGCAACACAGAAAGTCCCTCAACATTGGCCAGGCCCAGTTCCATGAGACTCAGGCTCACTATGATGCCGTCAAAGATATTCCAGCCTTCTTGGAAGTAGTAATATGGGTCTAGAGCAATTACCTTCAGACACATCTCTGCTGTGAAGATTCCTGTGAATACCTGCACAGAGCCCGACAGGAACAAATCAGCACCTGAACAATCCTAACAACTACCAGGGGCGTCGTAGTTGGGTGAAAAGGGGGACTAAATTACCAGGGCCCCAAGTGGGGGGAGGGCCCCTGAGGAGTGAAATTTTATTTTCCTTTAAATATAATTTTAAGATCACAATAAATGTTGTTAACTAATGTAAATCAGTGATGCGCGGGTCAATGTATAAACAACCCTAATCCGACCGACGTTTTCAACTAACGCAACTCGGACCGCAAAAAAAAAAAAAAAAAAAAAAAAAGAAAGAAAGAAACTATTGTTGTACCCGACCCGCTTCCTGTCTAATATTTGCGACTGACACCAGCGATTATATGCGGCTATATGCGGTGGAGATTCGTTCACTGTCAAACATCATTTGGCATTAATTAGGTAATTTTGTCAAAATAAATGTTCTTGATTACAAGAAAAATACAGATTGTTCTTGTTGTGATTTATTTTGTCTTTCCTTTATACAGATTTAAATAGTTTCGTTTTTGAAGTACTCTAAATTATGTCAGTGATTCTACACGATTAAATATGATCAAGAATTATTTTATTTCGATCTACAGTGTAATAAGAGTTTAGAAAAAGATTAGCCTATAGCCATAAATAATATATATATATATATATATATATATATATATATATATATATGTAGACTACAAGCTTATTCCTTTTTTCTTAACTTTTAACTTCTTTTAAAAATTATCAAGAATATTAAATCGACTTAATAGGCTAGGTTAACAAATTTTCTTATACAAACATAATGAATGCAATTCAAAACGAAGTTTTTATAGATAAATTCAGGAATTATGAATATGACAAAATAATATTATTTTATATATATTAATTGTATAGCTATAATAGTTGTATCAAATGAATAAGGAAATTATAGTGCCTTGAATTTATTAAGTAATGTTTAATTTCGTTCATTTCGCTCTCTGGAAATGTAAAGAAAAAATACAGTTTTTACTTGGAATTTGTTTTTAAATCCCTGGTTTTAAACAAGCATAGACATGAGATCATTTATATGTTATTGCTTGAATAAACGTTTAAAATAGTGCTAGAAATTTTATAATTAAGGAAATTAAACAGACCTAGGCATTTGAAAAGACATAGTGAAATGTGTCTAATAATTCCAAAAAGAAAGAGAAGCATTGGACATAATCAGTATATTCGAGACATTTATTAGGAATACCATTTTCTTAACAATTTAAGATGCTGCATGTGTTTATCCAGTCTAATCAAAGTGTGCGTCTCTCCTGCGACTTTCCCAACAAAAATCCCACCCCCTCTCAGAAAATACATAAAACTGACATTACTATATGCGTTTAAAAGTCCTGTAGCCTGTTAAAATTTTACAATGGCATTGATCAGTTCAACGTGTTGGAAATCGGGCATTTTGTCCCGCGTCAGCATTTATTCAACATAGCGCTCAACATTCAAAAGGTAAATATTATTCAGCCAATAAAGTGTAGGTCTATGTATTTCATAGAAATAGTCTAGTACTATACAAACTACAAAGGTTTAATTGTCATCTTTATTTCAAACAACCATTATTTTGGATGACTCGTAACTGCGGGTAACTGTTTTGGATTTTGGATCAACACGTCCCCCTCACTTTTAGAAACAGGTGATTCTGTCCCCCGCACTTTTTTTTGACATACAGTACAGTAGTGCCAATATTTCCGCCCCTAGTCTCTGATTTGTTACTTAGATTTGAGTGAAGTAACATTTAGCCAATCACAGCGCGAATCTCTTGGGCGTCTGCCATGAGCTTCAAATCTTGTTGCTCTTGTAAACAGAATGTATTATACTGTATGAACATCACCTTTGGGTCACATGACCATACTGTCCCCCCCACGCGATCAATGTACTACGCCCCCCCCCCCCCTAAAAAAAAGGGGGGGGGGGGCCCTTAGCCGAGTCAGTGCACAGGGCCCAGAATTCCCAGCGACGCCCCTGACAACTACCAACAGAACTATAACTTTCAGCACAAAACTGTCAATAAGAACATTTACATAGTGCACTAAACCGTGTCAAACTACTGGAATTTTTAGTGTTTAAAGTCTGTGTAAAGCAATATTAAATATGCATTCTGGGTTCTGTCACACCACAGAAAAATGTGTAATTCATGTTATTCATTTGAAGGATTAAAAAACAAGTAAATAAAATAAGTTTAAATTCTCTGCTCTCAAACGTTTGGGGTGTGACCACTGTCAGCGCTGAAACCACACCCACTTGTGGGAAAGACACCGCCTCTCTCAACTGTCAAATAACGCTGCAACCTGAGTGGATGCTCCCTCCAGCAGCCTAATTGGATTTACACAGCCATACATGCATTTGCAGTTGAGGTCAGAAGTTTACATACACCTTGTAGAATCTGCAAAATGTTCATTATTTTACCAAAATAAGAGGGATCATACAAAATGTATGTTATTTTTTATTTAGTACTGACCTGAAAAGATATTTCACAAAAAAAGACGTTGACAACTGAGGGACTCATATGCAATTATTACAGAAGGTTCAAATGCTCACTGATGCTCCAGAAGGAAACACGATGCATTAAGAGCCAGGGGTGTAAACTTTTGAACAGAATGAAGATGTGTAAATTTTTATTTTGCTTAAATTTAATATATTTTGTGTTTTTAATTTAGTACTGCCCATCAGAAGCTACAGAAGATACTTGTTAAAGAATACATGTTTCCCAGAAGACAAAATAAGTTAAATTTACCCTGATCTTCAAATTCTCTTAATGCACAGGTTTTTTTTTTTTTTTGCCTATGAAGCATTTGAACCTTCTGTAATAGTTGTTAATGAGTCCCTCAGTGTGAAAATATGGATCTCAAAATCATACAGTCATTGTTGGAAAGGGTTAAAATACACAAAAATGCTTAAAAACCAAAGAATTTGTGGAACCTGAAGGATTTCTCTGAAGAACAACTATCACTAAACAAAAAAACAAAGCTGTGGCTCATTCAGGTAACAACACAGTATTAAGAATCAAGGGTATGTAAACTTTTGAATTTATTTTATCTTGTGGACTACATATAAACATCTTTCATGTGAAATATCTTATTCAGATCAATACTAAATAACATGCATTTTGTATGATCCCTCTTATTTTGGTAAAATAATCAAGGTGTTTGTAAACTTTTGACCTCAACTGTATGTAAGGAAGGCATAGCTAGCTAGCAAATTGTAGGCTGTAGTAACTAATGGTAATGCCAGTAACTGATACTAATGCGCTATAATTATTAAGTGTTAAGGAAGGGGCCATGATTTCAGGCCCACCCAAAAAATCATAAACAAAAAAAAAAAAAAAAAAAAAATTCTAACTCCACAATTCTACATAGTTCAGTGTTTGTAATGTGTTTTCAGCAATACACTTCTAACATTTATAATGTGTTTAGAAAGAATTCTCTAAATTGCATTTACACAGACTTTAAACAAATATTTTAATGCACCATAGAAGTTTGCTTGAATGTTTTTGTTGTACTGTTTTTATGCTGATTTAAATCAAACCAATCAAAAAATAATAAGAATCTGGCATTGAGAGCTCACCAGGTTCCCAACTGACAGCACATTGTTGAACCCATCTGTCATAGGGTAGTGTTCCATAGCCATGAAGAGGGTGTTGAGAACAATGCAGATGGTTATGGCCAGGTCTACAAACGGATCCATCACCACCATGTTTACAATCTCCTTGACCTTCAGCCAGGCTGGACAGCAGTCCCAGATCAGAAAGCAGTTGGCAAACTTGTACCAACATGGAGGGCACTTCTGCCTGGATTCCTCAAGTTCTGTGAACAGAAATCATTTACAGTTTAGACCTAATAAATGTGAAAAACTGCTACTTTTAAATAGCTTCAAATTATGGTTGAAAAAAAGCAACTGCCTGTATTGATGAGGTTGAGAGTGCATGTAAGGCATTCAGAAATAATCACACTGGTGTGGCAGCAGCTACATGACTTAAAGTCAGTGTTTAAAGGTCAGCAGATGAGTGTGAGAGTGGTGTGTGTGTGTGTGTGTGTGTGTGTGTGTGTGTGTGTGTGTGTGTGTGTGTGTACACCTGATATTCATCACGTTGTGGGGACATTTCTGATCTTATTAATT
Organism: Garra rufa; assembly: GCF_049309525.1. NCBI lineage: Eukaryota > Metazoa > Chordata > Actinopteri > Cypriniformes > Cyprinidae > Garra > Garra rufa. The sequence continues at coordinate 10,758,586 of NC_133372.1, forward strand.
TTCATAGCTAACTGTATGTAAATTGTACTTGTACATTTTTACATGACAAACATTTGATAGGGTAAATCTACAGGTGAATGAGTTCAATATTCAGATACAATTGAACTAATTAATGATAATTTCAGTAAATCAGTAAATAACAAAAAACTTTGCCCATGAAAGCCACATTTATTTAAAAAATAAATCCAAATGGGACTAAAAATAAAAGAATATTACTGTATTTTCTTTATTTTATTATCACAGAGAACAGAATAAAACCATTAAGTCAAAAATTATTATATGTGTTTTAACACATTTGTGTGTTTCAGACCTTCCATAGTATTTGTCAGAATGCTGGCCACACTGAGAGCTCTTTTTCTGGCTACTGTCTCATCCAGATAATCAGACGGCTGGTGTGATCCGGAACGTTTTTTACGTGCCTCAGACTCAGTGGTCGTGCCCTAGAATAAAAAAAAACACATCATAGGGATTAAGTATATTATTGCTAACATAAAGTGTAGTATCCTTTGGCATTTCAATTGCTTTACCTCAGGTAATAAACGTCCGATTGGTGATGTTGGCACAGATGTCCCACCCACCAGGGAGACCACTCCATTGCAATCGACCGTACAGTGCATTTTTCCATTGGCTGGGAGCATGATTCTGGGAGCAAGGCTGCAGTGACTGACAATGGAACTTCGTCTCTCAATACAACGAGGTACGAAGAGTGATCCACGGCGACTGTCGCTATCCTCAAACGTGCTGTGCTCATCGTCCGCAAAATCATTCTCTGAGCCGAAGTCTCGTGCTCTACCACGGAAACTGAACAGACTCGCTCGACTGTTCCTCCTTGGGGAGAAGAGAGATCCACGAATGCTGAGAAGAGACTGTAAAAGAGATAAAAACAATCCCAGATTAGGGATTGATTGATACACTGGTACTGATACAGTTTATGTGTCCAATAACCAAGGGAACAATTCAAGAAAATCTATATCTGTATCTGATTGGATAAATGGCATTTCTTGCTGAAGACTCACTGATAAACTAAATGAGAAATATTTTTAAAGGATTGCCTTTTTGTGCTGCTTGCACATTGCTGCAATAATCATAAGCGAAATAAAAGTTGGTGCAAAAGTGTGTAAAAACTGACTTCCTTTGTTTCTCTATGTTTATGCCATGTGCTCATATTATGTCATATTTCAAAACTGCTAAGGACGTAACAATATAATCAATATTGTGATATCATGATAGTAAAACTGTTTGATCGTGGTCACAATGACGATATGAAACAATAGGTCTTTGGGGCAATAAGTGTAGTTTTTAAAATATATTTAAACTTCTTATTCTAACATAAAAGGTCTTTAAAGCTGTGTTTTGGGCCATTATTCTCTGACACAGTATCTGTCAAATTAAGTAAAACCGAAAGGACAATATGGCTTAATCTCTTCATCAAAGCGAAGCGCACACTTCGTTCAGGTGGTCAGGTCATGATCCGGTGTTTTCCACGCCTCAGAACGGCTCAGTCCAAAGTGAATGAATGCAGTGAACTCGTTTATTGCATGTGCTGTGAGTTTAGTGGACGATTGGGAACACAATGGCCACTAGTTATGCTTTAATTTCGTGGCAGATGATTAAAGCATTTCACTAGATTTGTAGTAAGAAGCCTGTTTTCACTAACGCTGCAGTTTTCCTTCAAAATAAAAGCTCTCCTGCTGTTTCCATCAAAATAAAAGATAAAAGGTGCATTAAGAATTGCTGACAGCTAGCGGTTTAAATGGGTAACGTTTCTGCAGTCCAAATTCAAAATATCTCTTTCAAGTCTAGAAATTAGAAAAGAAGTAGTTTCCCTACTATAGTGTAAAGCAAAAATAATATGCATATGAAATACTCATTTTCATTTATATCGTAATGCAATTGTTTATTAATATATGGCTATTACTGTCATTGTTTTTATTATTATTAATATATTCTAATTGGTTTGGCTTACAAAAACACCAGTGTGAATGTAAATTAGACTGAGATAAATAAAAAGAGGGTTGAGTCCCCTTTAAAGCTCAAGTTAATTCACTGACTTTTTTCTGACTTAAGCTTTCTTAGTTAAGAACATGAATTGGAGCTCTTATTTGAAACTCTCAAAGTGCTTTAGATAGAAGAATTTAACTTTTAAATGTACAAAATTCTTCATTTTTTTTTTAAATATCGCAATAAATATCATATAGTGGACTTCATATTGCAATATTATCGTATTGTAAGATTTTGATATCATTACATCCCTTAAAAAATTTGTCTCATGGTAGATTTACATTGTGAATAATGTTGAAGATTAGTTAGCATGCACATGCCATTACCCTTTGCAATGGTAGCATATATGTTTTATGTTTTATAATGGATTTCTGGTGGATTCAGATTTGGTAGAATTAAAGGGTTACTCCACCCCAAAATGAATTCTTATCGCTTCATAAAATTCAGATTGAACCACTGATGGCAGATGGACTATTTTGACCTTTCATACTTTTTAGGGTCTTGACAATGGTATTTACTCGGCAGTCAATGGGACAGAGACAAGCCCCCCGGTTTTCATCCAAAATGCGTCCATGCGGACCGTGAAAGCTTTTGACATATTTAAATAAAAAATTTTTTTTTTTTTTTATTTAACCTTTATTTAACCAGAAAGAGCTCTCTGAGATTAAAAATCTCTTTTACAGGAGTGTCCTGGCCAAAATGTGCAGCAGTACAATCAACAACATCACAGATAAACATCACACAAACAGACTAAAAACACTTAAAAACAGTTGCATATTGTTAAATCAACTTCCATTTGCCGGATAACTGATTTAAAATGATCTAGAGTCAGCAGATTTTCTAATTTTAATTTTGATTGGAGGAGATTCCATTCAAACGGTGCTGCATACATAAAAGACTTCTTACCTAGCTCAGTTCGGGTAAAAGGAACAGAAAGAGTGTAACAATTTTGCGAACGAAGAAAGTATTTCTTGATAATTTTCTGTTGCATAAAACAACAGAGATAGGAAGGCAACAACCCCAGGATGGCTTTGTAAATAATTAAGTACCAGTGCATTTTTCTTCTGGTAGATAGAGAAGGCCAACCTACTCTGTGATACAAAATGCAATGATGAGTTGAGGATTTACAGTCTGATATGAACCTTAGAGCACCATGATAAACGGCATCTAAGGAAGAAAGAAGATAAGAAGGTGCAAACTGATATACAACATCACCGTAGTCAAGGACCGAGAGAAAAGTAGCAAGACTAATTTCTTTTTTACATTGAAAGAGAAGCAAAACTTGTTCCTGAAATAAAACCCAAGCTTGATTTTCAGTTTATTCTTCAGTTGAGTGATATGAGAGCTAAAAGATAGGGCATCATCAACTATGATGCCTAGATATTTGTACTCTTTTACTAATTCAATCACTGTTCCTTGTAGGGTCTGAAGAGATACTAAATTATTTTCAAGTTTTTTCTTTGAGTTGGAAAATAACATATACTTGGTTTTATCAGTATTCAGAACAAGTTTTAAACTGTGAAGCCTTGACTGAATAATATTAAAGGCTGACTGAAGCTTAGACAAGGATTGCTGTCCAGAAGAAGCACTACTACACATGACACAATCATCAGCATAAAAATGAAAGTTGGTATCCTGAATATCATAATCAAGGCTATTTATATAAATGGTGAATAAAAGAGGCCCCAGCACCGATCCTTGAGGAACGCCTTTTAAAATCTCTAATGAGTCAGAATGGACATATTTAAATAAAAAAATGCCAAACGCTAATTTCTAATAAATAAATTTATATTAAGCACACCAGGGTCAGCGTTTGGGTGCAATCTTACATGCAGTCATGAGAACAGAGATTCGCGCATTGCGTACAGACAGATGTAGCTTTCACTGTTATTCAGCTACGCAATATGTTAAAGTGAAAGTGAAAGTGAAAGTACGCAATATGTTAAAGTTAAAGTGAAAGTAAAAACAGCAACGTGCACATTCTCTCAGAGACAATGATAGACGAATATACTCAATATGCTGATATTAATTTACTTCCCAAATATTTCTCTTGTGCGCCGAACACAGTGGGGAAAAAATAAAAAGAACATATTTGTGTAGGCTAAGGGTTGTTTTTGAAAGTCTGTGTTTAAAATAATTCATTTTCATTGATGACTGCAGTATTATTAGGGGTTAAGAAAGTCTTAATTATGATTTCAGGTTGTCTTAAATGTGGGGACTAAAAGGCAAGAATTGCGATGAAACTTTATAAGGCTATCCATTGAATAAATATGAGCGCTGCACGTTTCAAAGTCAGCTGCGGCGCTGCTTTGTGTACCAATCTGATAGCGCCTCCTGCTGGAAGAGAATGATCTGCCATTTTTAATCACCTCGTATCAATCTTCTGTTGTCAAAAAGACCAATGTGAAAATCAGTCCTAGTTTTAGGCAGCAAACACGTAGAGTTGTAAATGTGAACGGATGGATCGACAAGATCATGTGTTATACAAATTTAAACAATTAAGGCAATAATTGTTTAAAATAATATACAAATTGATACCTTTGACTCTTGAAGGCTGGAATGTGAAGTTTATAATTTAAGAAATCTTTTTTGTTTTGTGAAACCTGCATCTGAATTGTAAATCATGCTTTTTACAGTCATTTTAACCTCCTGAGACACGAGAGTTTGCCTGGTGTGCATTTTATAATTGTTCTTGCTATTTGGGATAAGTAGGACCTAATAAGTATAATAACTAAAAATTGTTTTTGTACAGGAAGTAGTTTTTGCATAAAAGGATGTCCTCATGTGAGGACAGTGGGTCTATCATAACTTTATGGAAATATTATTTGCTGTTGGGGCCAGAAGTTCCTAATTAGTCAAAATTCAAAATTTCAGCTTAATACAATAAGTAGTTCTCTCAAAAATGAATGTCCTCATACGAGTACAGTGGGTCTATCTTACTGTATGACACAAATAGACTCCATTGGTAAAAAAGTTCATTTGACACATTTTCACAGTTTATTTGAAAATGTAAATATCAGAGTGTATAACCTACAAAAAATGTAAACAGCCTGAAACATGGCTAATAAAAAAGCTAAAGTGCAAACTGTAACAGTAACAGTCCAAAAACAGTTGAATTCAGCAGAGCAGCCTTTGAACTGTGGCTTTTTTTCTAACTAGCTCCCTCTATCTTTCCAGCCTGTCTGGAATAGCCCCTATTGGCCGGTGTGAAATGCTGCAAAGCAGTTCCATTCACTTTGCAAGCACAGATGCACATTGCATGTCACGCGTCGCACACGGGATTTCCCAGTGCAGCCTTGTACGGTGGCCGAGAGAGCTCAACGCGCTGCAACTTACGAAAACACATGCAAACTGAAAAAAACAACAAATAAAAAAAACATCTTCATCAGTTTGACAACACAGGCGCTGCAAATCCTCGCAATGCAAACACAAATACGGAAACGCGCTGCAAACACAAAAAAGCGCTGCAAACACACGAACGTGCTGCAAACAATAAAAAAGCTCTGCAAACACAAAAACGTGCTGCAAACAATAAAAAAGCGCTGCAAACAAAAAAAGCGCTGCAAACACAAAAAAAGCGCTGCAAATAAGACGGAGCACAACGGAAATATTTCAGGGGGGACTCAAAAAGTGATGAACCCATCTGGGAGCTGATTATTTGTTGAGTGGCTGTTGGTCAGAGCAGAGGTGTTGTCTGTGAACTAAAAGGTGATCGTGTGTTTGCAGCGCTTTTTTTATTGTTTGCAGTGTCTTTGCAGCGTTTTTTTTTTGTGTTTGCAGCGCTTTTTTATTGTTTGCAGCACGTTCGTGTCTTTGCAGTGCTTTTTTATGTTTGCAGCGCTTTTTTTGTGTTTGCAGCACTTTTTTATTGTTTGCAGCACGTTCGTGTCTTTGCAGCGCTTTTTTGTGTTTGCAGCACTTTTTTATTGTTTGCAGCACGTTCGTGTCTTTGCAGCGCTTTTTTTGTTTGCAGCGCTTTTTTATTGTTTGCAGCACTTTTTTATTGTTTGCAGCACGTTCGTGTCTTTGCAGCGGTTTTTTTTGTGTGTTTGCAGCGCTTTTTTTATTGTTTGCAGCACGTTCGTGTCTTTGCAGCGCTTTTTTTGTGTTTGCAGCACTTTTTTATTGTTTGCAGCACGTTCGTGTCTTTGCAGCGTTTTTTTGTGTTTGCAACGCTTTTTTATTGTTTGCAGCACGTTCGTGTCTTTGCAGCGCTTTTTTTGTGTTTGCAGCACTTTTTATTGTTTGCAGCACGTTCGTGTCTTTGCAGCGCTTTTTTTGTGTTTGCAGCACTTTTTTATTGTTTGCAGCACGTTCGTGTCTTTGCAGCGTTTTTTTGTGTTTGCAGCGCTTTTTTATTGTTTGCAGCACGTTCGTGTCTTTGCAGCGCTTTTTTTTTTGTTTGCAGCACTTTTTTATTGTTTGCAGCATGTTCGTGTCTTTGCAGCGCTTTTTTTTTTGTGTTTGCAGCGCTTTTTTTTATTGTTTGCAGCACGTTCGTGTCTTTGCAGCGCTTTTTTGTGTTTGCAGCGCTTTTTTTGTTTGCAGCACTTTTTTTATTGTTTGCAGCACGTTCATGTCTTTGCGGCGCTTTTTTTGTGTTTGCAGCGCGTTTCCGTATTTGTGTTTGCATTTCGAGGATTTTTTTTTTATTTGTTGTCGTTTTTTTCTGTTTGCATGTGTTTTCTTAAGTTGCAGCGTGTTGAGCTCTCTCGGCCACCGTAGCCTTGTGCTCTGCAACGCATGTGGTTTTTCAAGACCACCATCTCCGAGTAGTCTGCAATTGCCATGAGCAGTCGTTCTGCTCTTGACAATGAAAGTTTCGCTGTAATGATAACATATTTTGTTGTCATTCTAGAATGATTTATCAGGATTCTAGCATGATTCACCTTGATAAACCATATTGTAGTATTATTTACTATGATTTACCATGTTTCAAGTGTGATTTACCATGATTTACTCTGCTCACACACACACACACACACACACACACACACACACAGACAAATGTTGTTTTTTCAATGCTATTGCTGTCCATCTAAATATTCCCAAGTTTAGCTAACCACATGGTAGAATAAATAACATTATATAGTCCCAATGTCCTCAAACGAGTGCTTCACATTTACTGATATCCTAGTGTTACTATTACTAAAATATGTCAAATTTTAATCCCCATATTATACTAGAGACAGATTTGTTTCATTCATAAAATTTGTATAGATTTTTTACCTGGGTCATTTTTCATTTCAATTTCTGTATTTATTTATTTATTTATTTAGTTTTTGTTCAGGTCTTTAAAAAGGTATTTAAATGTCTAGAATTTAAGCTAAAATATACTGCAGAAACTCTGGTCTCGCAAAAAACATAAATAGTTTTTTATACATTATTGTCCGGACCTCGGCTGGTGAGCAGGGTTCATTACTGGACCTCGAGCCGTTTTAGTTGAAGACCCCTGCTTTAAATGAAACCACATTTCAACAACATGTACATTTGGATTAGTGGATTATGAGCTAATATTTTCTGTCAAACTACATTTCCCACAATTCCACACAAGGGCGGTCGTCACCTGATTTGGAGTGGAACACTTCTTCTCATAGGAGAGTCGGTTGGCATCGATTGAGAATCGAAATCCGGGCCGTCTGATGCTGTCCTCTGAGGCAGACTTGTGGAACTTCTCCTGATCGGCTTTCTCTTCTTCTTCCCTTTGTTTTCTTTTCTTCCTCCTGTTCCTTCGCTCTTTAGCGCTCTTGGAGCTGAGTCTGGACCCCCCGGAGGAGCTTTCCTCTGACAAGCCCCCCCTCCCGCTGTACTCCCCACTCTCTGTTGCTGCTGCCGCGGCAACCTGCCAACCAATCACAGCACAAGCACCGTTGTCAGGGGCAACCAGGGGTAGACTTAGTTCAAGCTCACATACCGAAAGCAAAGACGAGAGACAGATAAACAGTGAGCACTGAAGAAGGAGGGAGGATCGCTTTATGCGATCAGACTAAATTACAGGTATTAGTCGCATTGTTGACCTTTGCCACTTTTCATTCTCACTAATCCATACAACTGCATTATGTTTTCAACTTTGTTTTTCCTTATGATGGCTTTCAGTCTAACTTTTAGAGTCACATGTAATAAGCCCAATTACTAGTAAACAGTAAACATAATTCTGACCTCTTGCTGTATCTATCTATCTATCTATCTATCTATCTATCTATCTATCTATCTATCTATCTATCTATCTATCTATCTATCTATCTATAACAAAACACAAAGTCACCATTTTGGAGGTAATCTACATCTTTCTCTTTTTGTGCCTTTCTCCATGTGTCTTTTTTCTCTCTTTTTCATGTTTACTAGGAGAAAGGACACTCTCTCACTCTCTCTCATTATCTGCCGGTTTCCATGGCGACAGGGCAGTGTTAGCCGCAGCAAGTGTGGTGCTGAGAAACTTCAGAGATGACGAAGGCAGAGGAAGAGATCAAAGATCAGGAAACGAGAACAAAATAATGATCAAAACAAAAATAACAAGAAGACATAACTGTAAATCAATGAAAAACAGCAAAAACGGTCTGTGCTGGTGAATGTATGCTTGTGTATTCTGATATGCTAGTGTGAGTGCGTGTGTTACCTGTGCCTCTTCCTGTTGTCTCTTTAGCTGTTCTAGCATGGCTTGAAACTCTTCCTCTTTCTGTTGAGCCTCTTCTATGGTGGCCTGGTTCTGCTCATCATATGCCATGGCCACCACAGCCAGGATGAGATTCACCAGATAGAAGGAGCCCAGGAAGATCACAAGAACAAAGAAGATCATATAGGGCTTTCCAGCTGCACGCAGGGTCTGGTAAAACAGAACACACATACATGGAAGAAAGACAATGAGAAAACATGTCAAAGGACCGTAATTAGTTAATGGAGAGATGCTGAGGTCGTCTAATGCCTATAGGACAATGGGCTAAACATATATAATGGTTTTATTATTATACAATATATCCTACAACAGAACAAACCTGCAGTGTGTTAGAATACACTTAGTTCCCTACTGTATAGTAGGCGAAAACAGTATGTGAAAAGAGATGGTGACCATATGTTCTATTTTACCGAGATGTGCCGTCTTTTTGGCCCTAAAAATCATCCAAAATGTCCGGAATGTATCTTTTGCGTTCTACAGTCATCATTCATTGTGTGCATTTTTGTACTTTTGTAAAAAAAAAAATTTAATCCCGCTCCCACAAACATTTTATTATTGAATATAATTTTTGTGCATTGGGGAGTCACTATCAATATGCAGAGTATTTCAATCACTTTGGATGCAGCTCGTGTTGGATGTAGGGTTGCCAAATCCACATTTTCTCTGTGGAATTGGGCTAATTTTTAAATAGTTGCAGCAGGTTTATTTTCTTAAAAAGTTAAAAGTTTGAAATATTGCATAAATTACATTTGACTAAAATGCTTGTACTGAAACATATTCCATTCTACCTATGATAAAACTGTGGTAGAAGTTTTGTGAAGGATGGCTACTGTGTTAGAAAGCTTTTTAGTTGTGTTTATGATCAATCTGCATAACGGTGACTGTAAAATATGTAGTTTGGCTATGGAAATTACATATTTTGAGTTTTGATATGGGATATGGTATCTGTGGACAAAACTTGCTTCATTCTTAGAAATTGTCATGAGAGTAATCATAACTCATAATAATTACGTAACTCATAAATGTGCAAGTTTGTTCTGAACAATTTATTAAAAGCATCTCCGGTTATTAAGACTTGTATGGCTTAATATAATGCAAAGGATGTCTCTTTCTGAAATATGTATTAGAAAATCCATGAAAGATTTACATTATGTAAAAAAAATCCACATTGTTTTATACATATTTTGGCGTTACCTGTTGATATTTTTACTGCAACACAATTTGGAAAAGTACTGTAAATGCTGATACGATGCCACATTGTGAGGCTTTTGGCTGTAATTTTTTCTCAAAGTGAACAAGAGAAGTGAATTAAGTCTTTACTGCATTTCAAGCAATAAGAAAAGGAGAAAAAATTGGGAAAATGCCTGTGGATAAATAAAACTTCCTAAAGACCCACATATTCGTTCTCTCTACTTTAGTCCTGATGCCTTTGAGGCTTTTAGTAGACCACAGCTGCTGAAAGAGCATACAAACAGCAGAGAAAAGAAATGCTAGATGCCATCCTGGTAGATTGTAAACATGCTGATGCTTGTTATGACGCCACAGCCACTTGAGTTTTCTCAGTGCAGATTTCACTTGATATCAAGGGGCGTTTAGACACCTTGTGGGGAAAATTGATGGTACAGCATTTGGTTTAAGCCACTATATATCCACCGCCACCTGTAAGCTCTTTCAGTAGCTGTGGTCATCATATCATTTTTTGTTTTCTGCTTGTGTAGTGTAGAAAAAAATTAGCAGCAGGAAGCACCAGCAGCTCACCGAGTCCAACCATTTCATGTCATCTAAATAATGGCGCCCTGTTTGTTTTTAAAACAAACAGCTCAGTTCCTAACAAAAACATAGTTTGTTTGTGTAAGACATGAAACCTTTTGACCAGACTCATCATGCTTTTATTTCTCTGCACAGCTCTTGCTGATTGAGCTTGCCATTACTTTGTGTCAAACTGCCTTTTATGTCATTACATTCAATTAGCTCAAAACTCTGACATAATTAAATTTGTTTTACTAAGGCGCTGGAGGTTCAAGAAACAACGGTAAGGAAAAATGTTAATAAAAAATGAATAGCCATTGCCTAGACATTGCACAGTGATGTAGGGTGTCTTTTCATGTCCACAGGAAGGTATTGAGCTGATGTCAGGGCTGTACCTGCTGGTAGAGGTTTTCCCAGAAGTCTTGTGTCATGAGTCGGAAGAGTGAGAGGAAGGCCCAGCTGAATGTGTCAAAGCTTGTGTAGCCGTAGTCAGGATTACGACCTGCTTTTATACACGTGAAGCCCTCTGGACACTGCCTGTAATCCAAAGAAGTAGAAAAATGTTTTCAGTACATTCAGTAAATAAGAGTAAGCTATTTAGCCCAACACGGGACATCATATCAGTGGTTCACAACAAGGAGGCTGGGGCCCACTAGGCCTTAAAAGTAAATAAGTCTTAAAATTAAGTTATAGTTACATAAATCTTAGTTAAAATGCTAAGTACCAGAAGTACACATTAGCTTAGAGTCAAAAAGGTTGAGAACCTCTGCATTTTATACACTTAACCAATTAAAAAATGAAGATTGTTAAGAAAACTGTCAGTATTTAAAAAAAAACAAAAAACTTTTCTTTATATGTGACCCTGGACCACAAAACTAGTCATAAGTAGCACTGGTATATTTGTAGCAATAGCCAAAAATACAGTGTGTGGGTCAAAATTATCGATTTGTTTAATGCTAAAAATCATTAGGATATGAAGTAAAGATGTTTCATGAAGATATTTTGTAAAATAATTTTAAAAAATCCTACCATAAATATATAAAAACTTAATTTTTGATCAGTAATATGCATTGGTTTGAATCTTAATTTGGACTACTTTAAAAGGCGATTTTCTTCATCCGCTTTTTTTTTTTTTTTTTTTGCACCCTCAGATTTAAGATTTTGAAATAGTTGTATCCCAGCCGAATGTTGTCCTATCCTATCAAACAATACATCAATGGAAATCAGGCTTTCAGGTGATGTATAAATCTCAGTTTAAAAAAATTGACCCCATACACTTTTTTTGTGGTCCAGGGTCACATATTACAACATCTTAATATTTTTGTTTACATTTCACTAGCAAGTGAAACCTATAAGCACATATTCACCCTGCATCGCTTGAATTTCCACACAGCAAAGGATCTCTGCGGCCTGGGAGGAAATAGTAATTATCTAAAAAGGGGAAAGGCACAAGATAAATGTCAAGAGACTGAACTGAACTGGACATATACACACAAAGATGTACAGTATATGTTTCTAGCCATGACTCTTGTAGCTCGAAGGAAGTGTATTTGTCTAAATTGTAAAAATCTTTAAAAGGCTAGCCTTTAAAGCGCACTGCGAGTCAACACACAACCACACACAAGACCATAAGAGTGCTCTAAGCACTAGATGACTCATTTTTCTTGGGCCAGTGGAGCATTCCTCACATCCTCAAGGACATGCAGTGTCAACAAGCATCTCATAATACACATAAACAGAGAAAGCACACACTTACTCTCATCACTAATGTACTCTGTCCAGTTAACGGTGCCTCCACTATTGTTATAGGTGCTATAGTTCAGTGTGGCGGTCAAGTTTTCAGTGACATTGACCTCCAGATTCTTCACACACTTCTGCCGCAGGTTTCCCATAAAGAGCTGCAGTCCGATCAGAGCAAACACACTCAGACAGAACACAGTCAGGATCATCACGTCTGACAGCTTCTTCACCGACTGGATCAGAGCGCCAACGATAGTCTTCAGCCCTGAGGAACAGGCAACGGTGGTCACCAACACTCCCGATGCACACAACAACTCAAACACAATGTGAGAATGCCATGTTACAGCTACGTAGATATGGAAAGGCTCTTGTGGTAACACTTTAGAATAAGATCTAATATGTTAACATTATGATGTATAATAGCTTTTACAACATTTATTAATGTAGGGACATATACATTAATATGTTTCTAAATATTTTGTGTAAATTAACATGAACAACAGTGAACAGTTTATGTGTAAACTACCATGAATCTAAATACTGTAAAATATTGTTCACTGTTAGTCCATAATACCTAATGTTAACAAATCGCACCTTATTATTAAAGTGTCACTTTCTTTCTTTCTTTTTTTTGCAGGAATTGTTCACCCAGAAACTCATTATTTATTCACCCTCACGTCATTCTAAACCTGTATGTTGTTATTTTTTTTTTTTTGTAAAAGACAAAAAGGAAATTTACACAGCTCTTTTCTATATAGCAACAGTTAACAGCAAGCACAGCTGTCAAGCTCTAAAAGAGACACCATGAAAACACCATAAAAGTGTCCACAATTACGCACTATACTTAAGCCTTCTGAGGTCAGATGACAGCTTTGTGTGACGACAACTACTGTTCTTTGGGGCCTGCTTATAATGTCATCATGATTTTTACATCAAAAACCATCATAAGTCAAAAGAAATAGGCTATTTTCTGTCCTGTTTTTAACCCCCCTATTCAGAACACGTTTGAATAGGTGCGGTGGATTGTAGACAGCAACTGTTATGATTGGCTAACAGTTGTGTATGTTTGACAGCCTACATCCTTCATAGATGTGATGTGACACTGATGTGATTTAGGTTAAAACATTTTTTTTAGGTTAATAACAATTCCGGGGAAATGGCATAGGACGTATGCATTGCACATGCTCCGCTAATTTTGCGGAAAGCAAAGGAAGCAAAGTTTTTTTTTTTTTTTACTTTAGCAAAGGAAAATCAGTCTCCTCTTGGCTTATATTGTTTCCTCTGATGTTTTTCTTTACAAATCCTCCTTTGTACCCTCACATATTTTAAAATTTTTTAGTACCGACTGGTACTAAATTCTGTACTTTTGACAACACTAACTTGTGTGGCGCAACTTTACTGTCAGATCCAATATAATCAGCACAGCATTGTTTTTTAGTTTAAATCTTACTGAAAATCCTGCATTGAATTGTGCCTTGTTTGTAAACAGATCCATGGTAACATGAAGTAAACAAAGGAGTAAGTTCTTACTGACGCGTTCTGGAACTTCATTTAATATAAAGTTCATCCACTCTTCCTTAATGTTAGGATCAGAAGGAAAGAAATGCAAAGACTGTTTTTCAACAACTTGAAACTGTACAGCATCTTGTTGCTTCCTCTCTCGTTATTCACTCTATTTGTGAATCGGTGGGCGGTGCTAAACAGACAGTGATGTGGAAGCAGGCATTGATCACTGTTTAGCCACACTATTACATCATAAAGTGGCACATTCCACAATCTGTCGTTTTGGCAAATTATCTTTAAAGTGTTAGTTCACCGAAAAATGAAAATAAGCCCATTATATACTCACCCTCAAGGCATCCTAGGTGTATATGACTTTCTTCTTTCAGTCGAACACAATTGGAATTATATAAAAAATTGTCCTAACTCTTCCAAGCTTTATCATGGCAGTGAGTTGGTGTTTCTGTTCAACAGTCCACAAGAACTCCACTAAAGAGCATCCATCCATAGTAATAAGTGCTCCACACGGCTCTGTAGAGTGAATAAAGGCCTCCTGTAGCGAATCGATACATTTTGTAAGAAAAATATCCATATTTAAAATGGAATAATCCCTTTTCTCTAGCTTGCGCTAATTGTCCTACACAGAAACCTTTCTGGGTGAATGACATAGGATGTATGCTTTGCTCATGCGCCATTAAGAAATGACGAATGTGAAAGCGAAGAGGGGAGAGCAAAGCAAAGCAAAACACCAGTCATGAATTAAAAGTAAAAAAATACAGGTTTTGTAAAGTAAAAGTCGCCAGAGGATACAATATAAGCCAAGAGAAGACTGGTTTTCCTTTGCTAAAGTAAAAAAAAAAAAAAAACTTTGGTTCCTTAGTTCCTGTAAACAAATGTCGGTTTTCGCAAAATCAGCAGAGCATGCACAATGTCATCTGCCTGGAATGGCTTCCATGTATGAAAGTTAGCGCAAGCTATTAAGTTTTAACTATGGATATATTTCTTACAAAACCTCATTGATTCACTACGGGAGGCCTTTATTCACCCTCTGGAGCCATGTGAAGCACTTTTTTACTATGCACTTTATTGGACTTGTTTAGGACTAATGAAGAGAAACACCCACTGCCAATTTAATATAACTCTGATTGGATTCATCTGAAAGAAGAAAGTCATATACACCTAGGATGCCTTGAGGGTGAGTATATTGTGGGCTAATTGTCAATTTCGGGTGAACTAACCCTGTAAAATAAGTTGTTTTTAGACTAATAAGAAAGTTTTGAGTTTTGAAACTTAAAGTATGTTTTTATAGTACAATGACCTCTTATATGTCAAAAGATCAAGGGAATTTAGATTTCTCAGTTCATGACCCCTTTAAATTTGTGTAATGTTCTTTACACCAAGCTATCTTAGAAAAAACGCATACAGGCATAGTTTGGAATGACGAGGATGAATAAGGAACAAATGACAGAATGCTCATTTTTGGATGAACTATTCCATAAAATCCGGCAGTGTACAACATTACCTTAATTATATTTTTGACATTATAGTTACTTGAATCCTTTTTTTTTTTTTTTTTTTTTTAAGTATAATGACACTACAAATCTAGAAATCATTCTGCTTTAGATATAAATTAGTACAAAGAAAGCAATCAGTAGCTTTTGGTGATTAAAACATGGTTTTAAATATTAGTGTGCATGTTAGTTGAATAAATGTTTGTGACATTGCGTATAAACAACATTAAAGCATGCAGTGTAAGACAGTGAGTGCAAGTGTTGCATGTGCATGTGTGTATGTGTGCGTGCTTCACACACACATACGCACACACACACACAGCGCAGCATATAACAGACGACGGTGCGCATGCACATAGAACTCAAACAGCAGACAGAGGAGAAGAGAAGAGTAGAGGGTCTCAAGTTCTCTATCTCAGGCTATAGGCTTCAGCAATGTCTCATGCAAAAAAAACAACACAACTCAAAAATGCCCAGTTGTCTATTTCCCAAGGCATGATGGGAGACCTTTCCCAAGGCGTGATGGTCTTTGGGAAATAACAGAGCAGAGCCCGGCAGAAGGGATATAAGGAAAACTACAGAATGTGTTTTAAAAAGCCTGGAATCCCGTTTTCTTTACGCCCGAGCGGATTCCTGCTTTCTCTGACCGCTGGGAGCGACAGAATGAGAGAGAGAGGCCAGCGGAGGAGGGGATGGAGTGAGCGAGAGCTCAGATGGAGAGAGAGGCAGCCTGTGAGCTAGCCCTCACCTGGAATCACTGATATAGTTTTGAGTGCTCGTAAAACCCTGAAGGTTCTCAGTGCTGAGACATTGCCCAGATCCACAAATTCTGTTACATATCTGTAGGGAGGGGGAGGGGGGAGGGGTCACACGCACACACACGCGCACGCACAAAACAAACACACGCACGCATGTTAGGACAGGACAGGGTAGCAGAGGGAAACGTCACACAGAGACACACACCTGACTGACACCTGTGTTTACGCGCACACGCATGCGCACGTCTATACACACACACGCACACACACACACGCACACACACATCCCTTACCTGGGATGACTGAGATAGTTTTCAAAGCTCTGAGCACTCTGAAAGTGCGGAGAGCTGACACATTGCCTAGGTTTACAAACTCAGTTACATACCTGTAGAATCAAATAGAGAGTTACCACACGCACGCCAACACACTCGCTTAAACTCACATAACCGCAACTCATATGGATTCACCAGCTTTCCTTCATCAATGTGTCCAAAACTATCTGAGCAAACTCTTATTAACAGTTCAGGAAAAACATTGTACTCATTTGTCTTATGTTTTTAAAGGTGCCATAGAATGCATTGATACAACTTGTTCTCTGATATCTACATAGAAGGTATATGGCTTAGGTAAAGGTAAAAATTATCCAGAAAAGTCAATTCACAACCCTAGGATTTGTCCCTAGAATGAAATGTTCTGTTATTACCTTATTTGGAAGGTTCATGAATAATAATGATGAGCTCTTCTCTGACTGGCTCTCACGCAGCAAGAACGAAACCCATGGAGGAAAATATATATATTTAATTAAGGAGCTTGTGCCGCTATTAATATGCTGCTGTTTTGAATGCACGATAACTTTTTACTTTCACTTTTGAGATTTGTGATCGCACATGCTCTGTGTAACGTTATACTACAGCGGAAGTACTTAGCACATTTGACAAGTTTAGATCCTGTTAGCGGTGATCAGTACCTGCAAATCATTCGCCGTTGTCCGCGCAGTCATCTGTCCTTACTCTGTTTATGTGGTAAGTGAAATTGTATGTACTGCAATGTAACAGGCTAGCGCTAGCAAGAAGCTAACCGTGTCCCTTTTGTGGCTTGCCCTATTTTATTAGAATGCCTTATTTGTTTTCTGTGCCTTTCTGAGTACAGACACCAACCCATCCCTGCACTTAGCATCTCCTGCACAACCATGAACATAACATTTATTTCCGTGATCTGCCATTTTCCCTATTGTTTTGTTTTTTCACAATAGCCTACCTGCAGAACTTCTGATGATTGGGCTATGCAAATGTTGAGCCGTGACTATTAATGATTCACTAGACTATAACATCTAAGTCTGTGTTATGTTGGAATTGGCCTCTTCATCATTTGCCTTTTGCAAACACCAGATATATATAAGAAGGAGGAAACAGTGATGTTTAAGACTCACGGTATGTCATGTCCATGTACAGAACTGTTATTATTTAACTATGCCAAGGTAAATACAGTTTTGCATTCTATGGCACCTTTAATACAAAATTATATGCATGAGGAGCATCTGTCCTCTGAGATACTCACGCCATCAGAATGACACTAAAATCCAGCCAGTTCCAGGGGTCTCGCAGGAAAGTGAACTTCCCCACGCAGAAGCCCCGTGCCAGGATCTTAATTAGGGACTCAAAGGTGTAGATTCCTGTGAATGTGTACCTGATTCACACAAACAAAACTTTATTAAGAACAGTTTAGTTGTGTGAAACTGAAACAATCAAGTGGTAAACACCCCATGCTGTTTTATTTGCGGAGTGACAAATAAAGTTAGGGCAAGGAATGCTGATGGGCTGAAATAAAAATGATTTACTTATTCTCCAAAGTTTTTTTTTTTTTTTACATGAAACACAAAAAGAAAAGACAACATAGTGACATACACAATCAGAATCTGCAAAATGTTAATTATTTTACCAAAATAAGAGGCATAATGCAAAATGCATGTTATTGTTTTATTTAGTATTGACCTGAATAAGATATTTCACATAAAAGACGTTTACATATAGTCCACAAGAAAATTGTTGAATTTATAAAAATGACCCCATTCAAAAGTTTACATACGCTTGATTCTAAATACTATGTTGTTACCTGAATGATCCACAGCTGTTTTTTTTTTTTTTTCATTTAGTTAGGTTGTTCATGAGACCCTTGTTTGTCCTAAAAATGTAAACTGCTCGCTGTTCTCCATCTTTTCACACTGAGGACAACTGAGGGACTCATATGCAGCTATTGCATTAAGAACACAATGCATTAAGAGCCGGGTTGTTAAAACTTTTTGAATTTGAAGATCAGGGTAAATTTAACTTATTTTGTCTTCTGGAAAATAAGTAAGTATTTTCCATAGCTTCTGAAGGGAAGTACTTAATGAAAAAAGGTATTTAGGCAAAACAAGAACAATGTACATCTTCATTCTGTTCAAAAGTTTACACCCCTGGCTCTTAAAACATCGTTTTTACTTCTGGAGCATCAGTGAGTATTTGAACCATCTGTAATAGTTTTATATGAGTCACTCAGTTGTCCTCAGTGTGAAAAGATGGATTTAAAAATCATACCATCATTGTTGGTTCAAAGTTCGTTCAAATACACAAAAATGCTAAAAAAAAAAAAAAAGAATTTATGGGACCTGAAGGATTTTTCTGAAGAACAGCGGGCAGTTTAACTGTTCAGGACAAACAAGTGATTCATGAACAACTATCATTTACCTAAAAAACTCAGCTGTGGATCATTCAGGTAACAACACAGTATTAAGAATCAAGTGTATGTAAACTTTTGAACAGGGTCATTTTTATAAATTCAGCTATTTTCTCTTGTTGACTATATGTAAATGTCTTTTATGTGAAATACTCAACTGTATGTTAAGCTGCAAAAAAAATAAATAAATAAATAAAACAACACAAAACACCATAAAGTGGTTCAGACAACTTGTATTCTATATTAAAGTCAATTGCAAGTCTTCAGAAACCCCTGCACGGAATGTAATTTATTTTTACTGAAATGACTCACTGAAAATCTTCCACCTTAGTAAGATGTTCTGCATTGTGTTGAGCTCAAAAATTAAATCTGTTTTTTTTTTTTTTTTTTTTTTTTTTGAGGTGTTGATCACATTGTCACAAAAAGGAAAGAAGTGATTCATGAATGAATCAGCCCAATTTCCTCAACAAGTTCAACTCAGTGACCCTACTCAATGCAGTTCGTAAGTTAAAAGCCCACTAGAAGGGAAGATTATCTGTGGACAATGGCATAACTTTCAGTAATTTCCTTACACAAAATGACTGCATGGCTTTAGAAAATGTAGAAAACAGCGCAAAAGTATGTATAGTATTAACCACTTTAATGGAGCTTTTTTGGTGTTTACTTTTCCATTTTTAGAAATGAACAGACAAGGTTGGTCACTATAAAATAAAAGCTAATCATGCCCATACTAGTGTTTACAAAATCATCAATATGTTTTGCTCATTGTCCTGGAAAAGAAAGACATAATTTTGTCAAAAGGTAATGTGTTAATGATATGACTTACTCCACATTCTTGGCCCAGTCCGGGGGATTACTGAGGGTCATGAAGGCGCAGTTGGTCAAGATTGTGCACATGATCACAAAACTGAACATTGTGAGCAGCAGTCAAGGAATATACACAAAGAAAAACACAAACACAAACACACACAAATATTGCATGTACACATACCCAACCACACCAAATCTTAGGTGCAGCCTCAGACAGTAAATCTACGGGAATTGTCTTGATATTATCAATGCTTATGAAGAAGAAAAATTTATTGAAATTGATAAGTGAATTGATAACTTTATATTAGGTGGCCTTAAATACTATGTACTTGCATAAAAAATACTATAAGTACTACAGTGTACTTATTTTGTTCATTTTGTATTGCAAAACCTGTTTGCTGTAATTGAGGTTAGGGACAGGTTTGGTGGTATGGGTAGGTTTAAGGGTGGGTTGAGGTGTAAGGGATGGGTCAACAGTTTAATTATAAATTTAATTACAGAAATTAATTACATGAAGGTGTTTTTTAAAATATAAGTACAATGCAAAAACATGTATGTACACAATAAGTGATCAAGAATCAAATGATTAATTTAAATTATACCTGTATATAGTAATTAAGGCCACCTAATATAAAGTGGAATCAAACTTTCTATTTATCAAATAATCCTGAAAAAAATGTATCACAATTTCTACAAAAATATTAAAAAGCACAACTGTCAGTAATAATAATAAATATATTGGTTTTTATCACATTAAAAACCGGATTAATGGCTTCTAAAAATTCAGCTTTTCTATCACAGGAATAAATTACATTAACATCACAATACTACTATTTTACTGTATTTCTGATCACATAAATGCGGCTATAAGAGACATCTTTCATCAACATTAAAAAAATCTTGGAGCCCAAACTTTTGATCGTTATACAGTATGTATGTTGTATCCACTTTTTTCCATGACGAAAACGAGACGATGACGAGATAAAAATGGCTCGTGGATGACTAAAACATGACGAGACGTGTGTGAGTTTTCGTTGACGAGACGAGAATAGACGAAAATGTTAGTGGGTGGTCCGTCAGACGTTTAAAATGCATGACATTTCTGCTTATTGTGCATGCCAATTAAAACCGAAAAAAGTACCTGCCGCTATGGCAAGCCGTTTTAGCATTAAATGCTCTTTACCATACTAGTATGGCAAGCCGTTTTAGCATTCCATCCTTGTTTGTTTTTATGTTCTAAAACATTCCTTCATTATTGTAATTATTGGTGAAAATAGTCGATCCGGAAGCTCACATTGTGTTGAACTATAGATCTGCTATTTTCACAACTTATAAGTGACACTACCCAACAGTAAAATACTTACTGACCTACATTAATTTGTTAAAAGACTACTTTTTCCCCTTTTTTTGACTAAAACTAGACTAAAACCTTTTTGACTTTTCGTCGACTAAAATTGGACTAAAACTATCACATATAGAAGTGACTAAAATTTGACTAAAACTAATAACCATTTTAGTCCAAAAGACTAAGACTAAGACTAAATCTAAGATGGTTGTCAAAAACAACACTGTATGTTGGTCATTTTGTCAGATAGTAGTAAACTATAAGACTAATGTATACCTTGTTTATATGCTTACATACATCCATTCAGCTGATAAAGGATATGAATGCACCAGGACCCTGATGGAGATTCTCCTCAATGGATTGAAAGGGCTCAAAATATACAAAGCCGGCGTAGCATTAAAGCGGAATATAGTCTTCCCACGGTTCAATACTATAAAGGTCTGAAGGAGAGAAAATGGATTGTGGTTACAGTGAACACAATCTGTGACAATCTCTTTTCAAATCTGTTTCACAAGGTGTTATATAACTACACAGAATGATACACGGTATAACAGCAGACTGAAGTCCTGCTGGCAGTCTAAACGCAAATAACAAGCTTCCATTTTAAAAAAAACTTCTCACACATACTTTTTGGTTGCTGTAGTAGGTGTCCAGGTCCTCCAGCGGGACGGACACCATATTGGATGGAATGTCTCCGTAGATGAAGGGCAGGGATTTTCCGGCCTCCAAATCGCTGTTGGGTTTGGGCCCGTTTTCATCATCATCGTCAGGCCGTCTCTCGCCTTTGGGCCGTTGGGCCGCCTCCTCTGCGATGCGGTGCTCGATAGCAGCGAGAGACTCAGGCACGAAGGGCCGGAAGCTGTCAGGTCCGGGTGGAACGAGCAGCTGAGCAGCCATATTGACATCCTGCTCTGGTAGCTGCACCAGCTAATCTCCGGTCACTCTGGGAGCTGAAGAAAGGAAATCACACGTTCAATACACCGTGGCCGCGAGAGGAGATTGACCATTAACACTGGAAGTCTTTCATTTTTATGAACTGAGTCAATCTGTGGCCATTTAAAACATGAAATAACCATTGTCAATTTATTTACACAATGATCAGCATCACACTGGACACTCAGGAGATGATATCATATTCATATTAGAATTTTGACCAATATAGAGACTGTTTAATATGCATGCAGGGCCATTAGATGCAGTATGTGTGTGTGTGTGTGTGTGTGTGTGTGTGTGTGTGTGTGTGTGTGTGTGTGTGTGTGTGTGTGTGTACCTGGTATTCATCACGTTGTGGGGACCAAATGTCCCCACAAGGATAGGAATACCAGTAGATTTTGACCTTGTGGGGACATTTCTTAGGTCCCCATGAGGAAACAGGCTTATAAATCATGCACAATGAGTTTTTTTGATGAAGTAAAAGTGTGCACAATCTCCTGTGAGGGCTAGGTTTAGGTGTAGGGTAGGTGTAGGGCGATAGAAAGTACGGTTTGTACAGTATAAAAACCATTACGCCTATGGAATGTCCCCATAAAACATGTACACCCAACATGTGTGTGTGTGTGTGTGTGTGTGTGTGTGTGTGTGTGTGTGTGTGTGTTCACAGAACCGGATGGTTGTACCAGCTCTGTATGTTACAGTAGGGCAGCAATGCCTGCGGGTCACCAGGCATAAATAGCCAGCCTGGCATGCTGCCCTGAGTGCTGTGGCCAGAGCTATGAGCGCCAAACCGGGCGTGTACTCAGAGCAAATCAGTTACATTCCCAAGGGCTCCATGACCCCTATGAATCCCCCTTCCCCTTCAAGATTCACTGTCTTAAGGAATAAACATGTGTATGTAAGATATGGGGGGAAAGAAGAAAGAGATATAAAGATGGAGAAAGCATGAGGGAGAGAATGAAACGACTGTGAATATTGAAATGTATATACTTTAGAGTTTGGGGTCAGTATTTTTCATTTTTTTGAAAGAATTACATTTTATTCTGCAAGAATGACAGTAATAACTTAAAAATTTGAATACTTACAATGATTTCTGAAGGATCATGTTATACTGAAAACTGGAGTAATGATCAAAATTCAGCTTTGCCATTAAAGGAATAAATTACATTTTTTTATATTAAATATATTAATAAAAGTATTTTTGACTTGTTTGTAATGTAAGATTGTTTGTAATGTATTTTTTTTTTAAGAAATCAATTTTATTCAGCAAGAATGGCAGACGTTATACAAAAAATCAATTCGAATAAACCCTGTTCAAAAAAGTATCAGTTTCTATACAAATATTGAGCAGCACAACTGTTTTCAATGGCAGAAAACATGCTGTATGATAAAAAATGTTTCTTCTAAACATTAAATCAACATAATTTCAATGAAAAACATTTCTGAAAAATCATACTGAAGACTGGACTAATGATGCTAAAAATTCAGCTTTGCCATTAAAGGAAAAATATATTATTCATTAGTTATTTTTAATTAAAATAATATTGGTAACACTTTACATTAAGGTTCATTAGTTAACAACTACATTAGTTAACATGAACTTAGAACAATACATCTACAGCATTTATTAATCTTAGTTAATGTTCATTTCAACATTCACTATAGTGCATTATTAAAATCAAAAGTTGTGCTTGTTATCATTAGTCAATTCACTTTGGATTAACATGAACTAACAATGAATGACTGTATTTTTATTACCTCACATGAACAAAGATTAGGAAATACTGTAATAAATGTATGGACATGTTGTTTATGTAAGATATAGGGGGTGAAGAAGAAAGCATATCGGAGAGAAAAAGACGACTGTAAAGTTTGGGGTCAGGTTTTTTTTTAAAGGAATCAATTTTATTCAGCAAGATTACTTTTAAATTGCTACAGAAAATCAATGTGAATAAACCCTGTTCAAAGAAGTATCAGTTTTTATAAAAATACTGAGCAGCACAACTGCTTTCAGTGGTGAAAATAATGTTGTATGGTAAAAATGTTTGTTTGTTTCTTCATGATAAAAGTTTCTTTTAAACACCAGATCAGCATTATTACAATGATTTGTGAAGGATCATGTGATACTGAAGACTGGAGTAATGATGCAAAAAAATTCAGCTTTGCAAAAGTTGTGCTTGTTAACATTAATGCGCTGTGAATTAACATGAACTAACAATGAACGACTGTATTTTCATTAACTAAACTAACATGAACAAAGATTAGTAAATACTGTAATAAATGTATTGTTCATTGTTTGCTCATGTTAGTTAACAGTCATAAGACTAAACAATGAAAAAATGTATAAAAAACAACAATAATATAATATAATATAATATAAATTACTAATCACTTCATTAATCAGTGAAATGGATATATAAATGACTACAATGATTATTATAAATTATTATGATTAAATAATCATAATAATCAATAATAAATGACAAAATGATAAATGATTATAAATGAGTAAATGAATGCAGAATAAAGTAAGAAAAAAGAAAGTAACAAAACATAACACAAATGTGTGGTTACTCTTAAAGAAGCAAAGCACAGACAGTTTGCATTTGTGGATATTCAGATCCTTCATAATGGAACCTTATTGTAAAGTGTTAAAATAAAATATATTGTAAAGTGTGCCTAAATTTAAAAACTTCTTTACTAATTACTAATTATAAGCAGCAAATTAGCAAAACTCATAGTTAATAATTTGATAATAGCAAGAATTTGTACCTCAAAAATAAAGTGTGACCAAAAAATCTTACCAACCCCAAACTTTAGAACAATAGTGTATTTTATTACATGGCATTTGTAGTACTTGATTATGATTGGTCAGTCACAGAATTCCTCAATCAAACTGTATAACTGACTAATTTCTTATATAGCTTCATTTTTTCTCACATAACAATTTCAAGGCAAATCAATATTTTATGTCCACTTATTTATTTGTTGTGTAACACACTCTCTGTGTCACATACCTCACACTGGAATCCAAAACCCAGTTTTGGTAGATGATTACATTTATGATTACACACATAAGTGGCACCTGAGCATGTATCTGGCTGTCTATAATGGATTTAGAAATTCAATCCTCCTATTCCCCCAAAACATACATCTTTAACAAAACAGTCAGAAAAAAAACTATATGTTTTGATGGATTCAAGACAAAGAAAGTGAACTGATTCTTGTTTAATTTTTTAAACCATGCTATAATTACAACCCATCTCCAGCTACTGTATGGCTTTCCAAATCCAAATGCTCAGGCTCCATTCTTCGTTTTTTTAGATAATACTTTCTTAAAAGTTCAAATAAATCTGAATCAATACGGTTAACAGCTGTGAAAGAGAAGTATATAAAAACAGTGTTTTTGTTTCTAGAAATTTCTAGAACTAGGATTTTTCTTTTTACACAAACAACAGTTGACACTGCTCCAAACCACCCACGATGCAAAACCTTAGTCCTCGTCCAACTGGAAAGGCATAGTAGAAGTTGCAATAATCATTTCACCAAGCAAACTAAAAATCTCTCTTTTTTAATTCACTGTATTCAGTAGTCTCTTTTTAATTCACTGGATCCTAAATAGATCACGTACACATTTAATGAATGAAGATAAAAACATTTGTAAAACTGTGAGTGTAAACTCGCTCAAAAACATGCTTAAACTCATTAACTTACACTCAGGCCATCCAAACATATAGATGAGTTTGTTTCTTTATCTGAACAGATTTGGAGAAATTTAGCATTACATCACTTGCTCACCAATGGATCATCTGCGGTGAATGGGTGCCGTCAGAATGAGAGTCCAAACAGCTGATAAAAGTATCACAATTCACAAGTAATCACCATGACTCTATTCCATCAATTAACATCTTACAAAGTGCAAAGCTCCATGGATAATAACACTTCCTCCAGTGAAAAAGTTCATTCCCTGTTGTCTTCTCACATCAAAATGCACTGACATACTTCTTTAGAGACTGTTTTCGCTGCTTGATCTGTGCACATTTCTTTCCTGATTTAGACTAAATTAATGCAATATTACGGCTAGAGGTGTTATACGGCTAGGTATTGTGTTATACCTGCAGCAACTGCTTGAAATTAACATTTTAATGACAGATTTTTTTTTTATCACAAACTCATCTTTCGAGTCACAAGAAGTTAATTGATGGACTACAGTTGTGTGGATTACTTGTAGATTATTTTGATGTTTTTTATCAGAAGAAGATGAAGAAACAAACTCATCTACATCTTGAATGGCCTGAGGGTGAGTAGATTTTTTGCTACCAGACTTTCACACAGTATTCCTTTCAGACTCCTTTAAGTTCTGCTGAAAAGTGCAATTTTACTACGCAGAACGCCTGCTACCAATGTCTCCTAGACAAAATTTTCCTGGGTGCCCTGGTCTGCTCTGGGCTAGATCTCACTGGGCAACTGTGACTAATATTCAGCAAGCAATTGTTTGCGCGCATGTTGGTCTGTGAGTGAGCACTGCGAGCTGTGTCTCACTCCCAACAATCACCCAGCCAGTTCAGCCTGTTCTCTCTGAGGACAGAGGTAAAAAACAACTCCCTCATCCATGCATCCACCCATCCACACACTCATCCAACAATCCACTTATTCAACCCCCCTCCAAAAATGAGCCAACCCTCTGGAGTGCCATTACTCCCAGCCCTGCCCTAATCCACACCTGTCTCCAGGGTCAAACCAGACCTCAGAGAGGAGGTGGGGGACATTGGCACAATTTAAATATACAGTAGGTACTCCAGGGTAAAATCTAGGGTGCTACTACTTATCATTTTGATGAGCTGTCAAAAATGAACAAACACTTCTGCAAGCTCCTCTGGTACTATAGTAAAGCTTGTAAAGTTCAGGTTATACAGCCAATACAATGTCTTGATCAAAAATTCAGAACTAGCATAGACCATCAGTATAAAACATGTCAGCTTGGATTCTGCATGCTACTTCATGTTACTGAAACATCTTGACAGTATGTCACTGAGAAGGTGGATTAAAATATTCCAAGCAAACTCTAGGCATCTAAAATGTGTCAGAATTTACCATCAAACCTTTCCCTCAAATGTCAAACAGCCATTCATATTCAGACACTGCATGTGTTTAAAAACTATATGTGACCCTGGACCACAAAACCACTCATAAGGGTACATTTTTTAAAACTGAGATACACTCATATACAGATCTGAAAGCTGAATAAGATTTCTATTGATGTATTGTTTGTTAGGATAAAACAATATTTGGCCAAGATACAACTATTTGAAAATCTGGAATCTGAGGGTGCAAAAAAAATAAAAAATCTAAATATTGAGAAAATGGCCTTTAAAAGTGTCCAAATGAAGTTCTTAGTGATGCATATTACTAATCAAAAATTAAGTTTTAATATATTTACTGTAGGAAATTTACAAAATATCTTCATGGAACATGATCTTTATTTAATATCCTAATGATTTTTGGCACAAAAGAATTTTTTTTAATTTTGACCCAGACAATGTATTTTTGCCTATTGCTACAAATTTCCCTGTGCTATTTAAAACTGGTTTTGTGGTCCAGGGTCAAATACATGATTTCTGACAGACGCGGAGGAAGTGACCCTTCACAATCACACCGCATCTAAACTCAAACGAAACACGAAAACTTGACATATCCTAACGAGGCTGTTAGTGCATAGACGTTGCTGCTTTCCAATCAAGAATTTACACATTTTTCCTCAAATGAAACGTTCTGTTTCGTAGTGGGTAATAGTTATTCGCAACAGCTGCTCTCCATGGTGCTGAAACGCAGGTGTGCGCGCTTCCGCCTGGGCTCAGCTCAGGTCATCCGCCACGCGCTTCCTCCAGCGCCGTCACACTCGCGCGTTATTCTTATCGCCAGTTCCTTAGACACATCGTGTATAACACGATTGACTCAGTGAATTAAATAATAGCACCATTTTTTAAATTAGCATAAATACAATAATTCATAATTCATAAATGAGTTTTCAGTCAGTACAGGCTGTTCCTTAAGATTTTACTTATTGTTTATATTATTATTTAGAATAACAACAACATTTCTGAACAGTGCAAACTGTAAACTACTGTCCAAGACGACGTTATTGTTCATTTTAGTGTTTTCTTATTAGTGTTTCAACAAGTCAAACATTTGAGGATCTCTTAAGATCTACGTTCAACAAATACAAGGTTCCAGTCGATGGATGGTGTTTATCACGGTTGTTATGTCTAGCTTTGAGTGGCGACAGAAGCCCAAGGTGAGCTTGGAGGCCCTACCTTTATAGATGAGGATTCATCTCGAACGCAGGGGCGAAGCAGCTGTCGCCATGTTGACGTCTCCGTTTATTTCCATTCGGCAGGCTCGAGGTCCACCCAAACCACAACGAACTCTGAACATGACACCATTTACACTTTACAGAGCTTTATGTCAAAAAATAAACACAACAGCTAAAACAGATCTACATTTCCAGCCCTGACGACACCGACTGAAGAACCGAGATTGATGTAATTCCACGTAACGAGAAACCCACCCAAAGGGTTAAACGGTGTCTAGGCGACAGCGAACACGTCTCTGGGCGTGCCTTTTTTTCACTGACCAAAAATGTCTCCAACCTAAACGAGGTTTAGAAACATAAAGATTAGATTAACACCGCAAATTGGCACGTATTGGTGTCCTCGGATTGTGTTTTTCACCCCCTTCTCGTGTACAGGCAGTGCGCGACAGTGGGTGGGTGTGGAAATCTGAGAGAAGGAGGGGGTCGCGTTTGCTCCTCTTTTCAATGACAATCATTATCAATATAATTAATGTGCTGTGTGGAAATCCGAACGTCTTGTGACGTTCTCAAAACAAGATTAGTCGTTCTATTAAGCTTAAAGCAGTCGACTGCAGACCTTCGTTCAAACAGCATCCCCTTAATTTTGATAGATCAGCCAAATTCAGCACCACCATCATCATCTCCATAGGCAACCAGCGGACAGAAACCCAAACATCTGTCCAGTTTTCCCACATCCTTCGTAAAACCCCTGAAATGACTAAAAGCGATAATGCCAGTGATCCAAATCCCGTTTAAACTCCTTATAAGTGGATGGATGATCCGAATTACTGCGCAAACATATGTCTCAGCTTGCGTGATCTTTATATGGATACGATTAATTATTTTGTTTTACGTCAATTGATCATAATCCCATTCTGTCTGATGTAGAACAGTCAGAGGATGACCTTTAAATGAATGCATCATCATATTCTTCATTTGCCTAAAGGACACTAAATCCTGTATTTTGACAAACAAACACCAAATTTGAGACACAAAAACTGTGCCCATTCACAACAATATTTCAATCTTAGCGGTTGTAATTGTATACAATAGGTTGTAATGCAAAAACATGATTTGCTTTTCCCAGGCCTTTCTAGACGTTTCTGAATTGATCTTTTACTCACCATTGCAATGCCTGTCAGGCTCGAACCTGGATGACGGTGATTTCCAATAACTTCGTTTTCCCCGTTAGTTCCGTCTATTGTGTTTTTCATCCACTAAAACGCGGTTGTCGTCAAATAGATTCAGAAGACGCGGCGATGTTTTTATCCACTGAAAGGCGCTCTCAGCTGTCGTTCGTCTCCCCAAATATCACGGATAATAGTCGCTTCCGGTTATCGGTGGCTTGGGTGGTGGGAGTGACGCGTGCGCGAGCCTCACGACTCGACTACAGAGTCAACGCACAGCTTCAGCCAGAACCCGCACATGAGGCCCCTGACGACCACTGTTACGAAAACACGGAGGTTAGACGCGGTTGCACAGAGAAAAAATAGCTACCTATGTGAAGCTTTTTTAATTAGTTACGTCATAGGCATTTCACAGGTAGTATTTGTTGCATCAATGGTTAATTCACATTTTTTATTGAAAAAAATGTCATTTTAATTAGAGGAAATTATTTCACTAACAATAACCACTGTATGTTAAAAAGTTCAAAACTTTCTAGATAATAGTTTTTGATCAAACTAAACTTTTACAAATGTAAGTAGCATTTTTGTAGCTGTGACCTTGGACTATAAAACCAGTCAATTGGTGAAATTATTAGAATATTGAGTAAAGATAATTTTCCATGAAGATATTTTGTAAATATATAAAAACTTATTTTTAATTTTTTTAACTTCATTTGGACAATTTTAAAGGTGATTTTTTTTTTTTGCACCCTCAGACTCCATATTTTCAAATAGCTGTATCTATGCCAAATAGTGTTCTATCCTAACAAACCATACATCAGTGAAAGTTTATTTAGTCAGCTTTCGGATGATGTTTAAATCTTAATAAAAAAAAAATAAAAAATAACCCTTACGACTAGTTTTGTGGTCCAGGGTCACATACCATTGACATTATTGTTGTTCCAGGAATTACTTTATGTTTCACATTTGTTTTTCTATTTTAAAAAGGTATAATAGGGTATTTGAAATTGCAAGGTGGGGCATGTTGTCACAAAAGATCAAGGTGTGTTAAGTGGAAATGCTTAATAGCTTTTTGTAGCTTTTAATGTGCCTGTGCAAATATTGACTTTTTAAAAATTGATTTAAAAACTGATAAATATTCCCTAGGAAATAGTCTCCGCATTAAAAGATCTGTGATAACTAGCTCTGGCTTTCCTGTGTTTCTTTGCTTGAAATCTCAACAGATTTTCACATGTTATTTTTACATTTAGTTTGAAGTGAAAAAGTTAAAATGCTGTTGTTTATTAATGAAAATATGTGTTTATAAGTCATGACTTTGAACACTATGATAACTAATAAATAGTTTTAAAGTAGATTTTATATGTGGAGAAGGAGAAGGAGAAGTTTACTTTCAGAATGAACATTTCCTAATTTTCTTTAAAAAAAAACATGCACATCTTGGATGACATGGGGTGTCATCCAAGATGTGCATGTTTTTTTATTTATTTGTTTTTTTCTGTCAGTCAAAAAGAAATTAAGGTTTTTGAGGATAACAATCCAGGATTTTTCTCCATATAGTGGACTTCAGTGGTGGCCAACATAGTTGAAGGTCCAAATTGCAGTTTCAATGCAACTTCATAAGGCTCTACACAATCCCAGGCGAGGCGTAAGGGTCTTATCCAATAAAACAAATAGTCATTTTATAAGAAAAATACAGATCTATATACTTTACAAATGCTCATGCATTACATAATCACACATGACATAGGTGGAAGTACCAACCCAGTGTTTACAAAACAAACGTGCAAAGAAATTCAAACAACTTTTACAAGTACACAGACGAAGAAATAACCATGCATGACTAACCATGTTTGTGCAATGCGATAAGATGCTCATAGTGCAAGATGAGCATGTGTGGTTAAAAAGTATATATATTTTTTATTAAGAAAACAACATCATTGTTGAACAAAAAGTCAAAGGGCGTTTGACTTTTTGTAATGTTCGCTTTGTAAACACTCAGTCTGTACTTCCGCCTACATCACACTAGTGCAAGACGAGCATTTGTGGCTAAAAAAAAATATATATCAATTTTTATTTTTATTAGAAAATGACAGTTTCACTAAGACCCTTATTCCTTGGCTGGGATCGTGTAGAGCCATTTGAAGCTGCATTGAAACTGCACTTTGGACATCCAACCTGTTGGCCACCATTGAAGTCCATTATGGAGAAAATTCCTGGAATGTTTTCCTTAAAAACCTTTCTTTTTTTCTTTTTGACTGAAGAAAGACAGACATAATGGATGACATGGAGGTGAGTAAATTATCAGGAAATTTTGTGAAAGTGAACTTCTCCTTAAACAACCACATTTCGATTTAATAAATGTTAAAATAAGCTGTATATTCTGAATGTTACTGTTTTATGCTTTTTTATTTATTTATTTTAGGTATTTTTAAGTAATATTGTCTCGTGTTAAATGCAAATTAGTAATAAACTACAAACTGAATGACCCTAAATGTACAGTATAAAACAACGTATCACATCTGTATGGACCACAGAATGAAAGCCTATTCATGTTCTCTCTGGTAACAAAAAGTTTCGCATAAGATTAAATGAGATTAAAATGATTAGTAGTTTCGTTGCCTATTCTGGACTGCATTTTACTTTCAAACTTATAGGACTGAACAGGTTCAGTAAATACTATTGTGTTATGTATATAGGCATTGAGGCCGTTCGTTTCTCAGATCCCTAAATTAACCAGACACGGTCAAAATGAATAATCCTTATCCATTCTTGAAAGAGGCTGCTGGCGTACACTGCACCTGAGGCATGGGAGAGGCGCGCTGCTCCAAACAATGCGTGCGCGCCCCCTGCTGGCCACAAGGATGGATGGCGACGTTTCTTATGACACCTTCACTATCACATGGAGCCGACTTCATTAATTGCTGAGAAACTTAGCGCCTTTTCTTCGGTTGTTCATTACATGTTTAGTATGGTCGAATGCACTGGTAAATTTGTGCGGTCTCTTCCTTAAAAACGTTCACTCAGAAAAGCTCAGTGATTTACTGCATTACAGCGGCTGTTGTGTGCTAGCGAGTCGCGCCTCCGCAGGGCTCGTGGTGATGCATGACGCATCGCGCTGGTTTTGACATTCACTGAGCTTCCCTCATTAAGCGCTCTCGCCCGCGGGTTGTCATCGAGGCATAGGGCATACTGAAGGATCACCAGTCCGCCGAGCGGACAGAATACGGGTAAACTCTCTCAATGGAGCAGCTGGCTATGACATAAGTGTTTACCCTGTCGAACAGATGAATAAATACTTTCAGGGAAAGGGTCCTGCTTTTCTCAGCCGTTGTCGCCTGAACAAACTGTACGCATTTAGAAGAATTTTACATTTAGATGAATCCTAACAGCTTAAAAAGTATATAAAATGACTGTAAAATAGTATGAGAGTGTATCTTCTTCCATGTGGGAACTTTTGGCCCTGTGTCTTTGTAACCTATGTTCACAACTTGCATAAATGCACAAATATAGAGTATTTTCACAATGCGTCATCAATCAGCATATTGGCGGCACTGAACGTAAACAATGCCACTCAAGAGAAGGAAACTCACATATTTATATTATTATTGCTGCTGAAAACGGTCAATTATTGTCATGTTTGGGCTGTACTAATTGGTTTGGACTGGGAAAAACATTTGGAGTACTATAGACTGCCAAATGTTATAACAAATCAAGGAAGAGTGCAAAAACTGAGGAACAAAATGTGTTTGTGGTTGGCCAATCTGAACCAGGATTTCCAGGGCAAAAACCTTAAAAGAAGTTCATGTTTGTTCTCATAATTTCCGGTAAAGTAGGTGAAATATTAGGCTAATATATTAATTAATACTGCTCATATGTATCTTTACCATCTATTAACTTTAGTTAGTCAAAATATTGCGCCCCTTCCTGCTTACTAAGTCCTTCCCTATGATTTAGTAGCTTTCACATGTTTTTTTCGTGGTTTAGACAGCATAAATTAGCAACCCATGCTGTTGTTTACAATACGTATTGCCAATATGGCTGCACATCCAGGTAACTGACCAAATCATGATGTAAGTGCAAACCCTCTATATCTTAATTAGAAGTGATATGTAAATATTGGTTACAAGTAATATTTACCTTGCATTTTTCAGCTTCACATCACATGCTTCCTGTTTCCTCTCAAGTATTCTCGACCAATCAGGCTTGGTAAACAAATACACTAGCCTTTGAAAAAACTTATCAGGAACTGGAATAATTTGTTTTTACATTATATCTATTAATTTAGCAGATGATCCGGAGCAACTAATGAGGAATACAACAAACTACAAAACATTGTCACTAAACATTTAAAAGTTTTTAATTATATGATATATATTATTTTTTAGTGTAATATTTAAAAGCAAAACCGTCAAGGCTAAAAACAAATGAACAATATTTAATGTTAAATTTTAAAAATCTTGAAAATGACAAATCACAAAATCGATTTAATAAAGATTAACCCTTTACAGTAAGTTTCTATACCATATATCATGGAAAATTGCAAATGGTTTAACATTTCATTAAAATGTAACTTTACTGTAAAATACTGTAAACTGTTTTTACAATAAAAACTATGAATTACCATATGAGTTGCAGTGCAAATCTGTAAAAGGTCATTTCCATATTTTAATAATAAATATTTTTGTTTTCTTCTTGTCTTTGTTATCAATACATTACAGTGTTACATTTTCTGTTATTTATAGTTAACATTATTTTGTGTTATTTTGTCTCTGTGGTCCTGTGCACCATTTAGAATTGGCCATATTTTATGTACAGTCTCTGTATATTTCAAGTTTCAAGATAACATTATCATAAGATAGAAAGCAGATTTTGGTTGTTTAGGTATAATAATAGTAGAATATGCATTTATAAGCTGTAAAATACACAGCATCTGATAATTCCACAGAAATCACCAAAGTATTTTTACAGTGAATATTTTTTGGACAGTAAGATTTGTAATGTTTTTTAAAGAAGTCTCTTCTGCTCACCAATCCTGCATTAATTTGATTGAAAGTACAGCAAAACAGTAATTTTGAAATATATTTTAAAATATACTTTATTCCTGTGATTTCAAATCTGAATTTTTAGCATCATTACTTCAGTCACATGATCCTTCAGAAATCATTCTAATATTCTAATTTGCTGCTCAAAACACATTTAATAATTTGTTGAAAACAGCTAAGTAGATTTTTTTTCAGTTTTTTAAAAAGTTAAAGAACTTTTATCTAAAATACAAATCTTTTGTAACATTATAAAAGTCTTTATTATCAATTTTGATTAATTTAAAGCATCTTTACTAAATAAAAGTATTAATAAAATGCTACTAATAATAAAATAATACTGACTGAAATGTTTTTTTTTAATATATATTTCAGATAAATGCTGATCGTTGGAGCTTTTCAAAGAGTCCTAAATAGAAAATGTACTCAACTGTTTAATAATAATAATAAAAATGTTTCTTGAACTGCAAATCAGCATGTTAGAATGATTTCTGAAGTAATGATGCAGAAAATTTAGCTTAGATCACAGGAATAAATAACATTTTAAAATATATTCAAATAGAAAGCAGTTAGTTATTTTAAATAGTAAAAATATTTTACAATATTACTGCGTTTGCTGTATTCTGGATCAAATAAACGCAGGCTTGGTGAGCAGTAAAAATTCTTTACAAAACATTAAAAATCTTACTGTCCAAAAATCTTTGACTGGTAGTGTATTTTACAGTACTAGGGTGTAAAATTACTCTAAGGTAAAGAATCACTCTTAAATTGTAATGAAAAGAAGTTCTGTGAATGCAAATTGACTTGAGATTCTTCAAATTCTTCTTCTAAGAACAACACACTTTTACATTAGATTAAAATGGTCTAGATTTGCTAATAAATAAAACACCCTAAAATATAAGTAGCCTCCTATTGTACGCACACAGCACAGTTAAATTAGCACTGAAGTGTGGCGGTACATGCCTTCATTAGAATGGCTCTGCTGAATATCTCTACTTACCCTCTGACACTAAGCACTCACACACAAGTTCATGAATATCTATTCGGATGCCAGAATAGACACATGACCTGAACACAAACAGACACATGAGAAAAGATTCAAGGTCTGACTTTTCTTTGTGGAGCTGGCCGCTGGTCAGAGGATGTGTGAAATAAACAGTCTACTGAGAGATGGCATTGTGACCCGCCGCGAGGGGAATGAGGTCATGTTATCAACCTGAAATATAAACACAAGTACACACAAGGCTATATTTGCACATCTTGCTTTGTGTGTGTGCTTCTTTGATACAATGAACCCACAGTCCTTTAGCATTTTTGTAGAATACATGTTACATAATTACTCTGATGAGTCCTTGACCGTGTTCTCCACGACTGTGGAGAGTAGACAGCTTACAGAAATACCAGAAAGTGATAAATTACTGCATTTCTGTGTGGCTCTACTGAGCAAGCAAAATGTGTTGAAATGAATCAACCACTGCAGATGACTCTTTTGCACACTCTGAGACAACAGACAACCACAATAAGCTGATTACTCATCCGTCATGTGATTGGCCACCAGTTCTTGAAGACTGCTAGTGCATTAGAACAAGTAAACACGAGTAGATTGATTCATTCATGACAATTTACCACCTTTCTCTCACACAGCTTCCTGTAAACATTCAAAACATTATTTAATAACAAACACCATTAACCACATTAGCCAACAAAATATATCTTTCATATATTGCTTCTCAACAAAAAATTAGATTTAAGCAAAATCTAAATAATGTCAAATTAATAGCCTTGAACAAAATGTTATATCACTGTCTCTCTCTCTCTTTCTCTTTCTCTCACACGCACACACAGGAAACAGATTTGTTGATGTCAGAGCACTGGGCATGTCCATAAGGTACTGACAACACTAGAGGATTACCAAAGCTTGTCTTTGCAACCACTTGCTTCTTTGCTCATTTAGTCCTTCTTTTGTTTTATAAACGGTAGTTGTTGGAGGAATCCCCTTATAGAGAACTGAAGATAGGAAAGGTAAGGACTTGAATATGATACAGGTGGCACACATTGCGTAATTGTGTCCAAAACTTTACATGCGCATCGGTGAGCTATTGATAGTAGGCTACTTAAATTAATCCTGCTGCGTTATAACCTTTTAAGGTTGTTGTGAATGTATCGTAAGTCTTAAAATTGCAATTTGTGTGCAAACGAAGAGTAAAATTAGCATGTGGTAAATATTTATGCATATACTTATCAAATGTGTATTTCTGAGTGCCTATTGGCTGGTCATGGTCGCTAAATGCGCACCAGGTGCCACGTGCGTTTAGCGTTTTATTAGGCGTTTGTCGAGTTCGTTCTCAGGGGAAATACGCGCTAGGTTGAAATGCATTTCTGCGCTTTGCATCGATGATCAGCGGCAGGGAGGCGTGAAGTAAAGCTCACGCCCAGATATGATAATAGTGACGCTCCAGCAAACGAGCACCATCCACACCCAAAGGCGTTAGTTCCCCAACTTTATTTTTTTTAATTTTTTTTATCACTTCCATAAGAGGTATTTATTAATTAACCTCAAGTTTAAGTCATTTTGTTTTACTCCAGTTTGGAGCTTTTAATAAGCTGTGATTTAGACCCCCTTTTGTTTTTGGTATGTAATGGCATGTTGAGCAAACAGGGTAAAATTGGGCCTTATAAGTTTAAGATGTGAATTAAAAAAAAAATACCCCAGGATTGGTAACGAACAGGTAAGCTAGTTTGGCAACAAATGTGACCCAAAACCAGTAATAAGAGTCAAAGGTGTTTGAAATTTAGATAATCGGAAAGCTGAATAAATTTGATATTATGGTTTGTTAGAAAATCTGGAATCTTGAGAGTGCAAAAAAGAAATCTAAATATTGAGAAAATCGCCTTTAGTTGTCCAAATGAAGTTCTTAGCGATGCATATTACCAATCAAGAATTAAGTTTTGATATATTTACGGTAGGAAATTTACAAAATGTTTCCATGGAACATCATCTTTACTTAATATCCTAATGATTTTTGACATAAAAGAAAAATGGATCACTTTGACCCATACCATGTATTGTTGGCTATTGCTACAAATATAACCATGCAAATTATGACTGGTTTTGTGGTCCATAGTTTGTAGACAAATATTTGTTCACTTTTTAAAGTGTTGAATGGTTTGGTGAACACAATATTTTATGAAAATATACACTACAGTACACTAGACTACACTGCAGTTTGAAATATGTGACCCTGGACAACAAAACCAGTCCTAAGTAGCACGGGTATATTTGTAGCAATAGCCAACAATGCATTTTATGGGTCAAAATTACCGATTCTTCTTTTATGCCAAAAGTCATTAGGATATTAAGTATAAGATCATGTTGCATTTAGATATTTTGTAAGGTTTCTACTGTATATATATCAAAACTGAATAGTAATATGCATTGCTAAATACTTCATTTGGACAGCTTTAAAGGTAATTTTCTCAATATTTTGATTTAAAAAAAAATTTTTTAGATTCTAGATTTTTTTTAAATAGTAGTATGTCGAACAAACTATACATAAATGGAAAGAGTGTTAGTTCAGCTTTCAGATAATATTTACTTTTCAATTTTGAAAATTTGACCCTAATGACTGGTTTTGTGGTCCAGGGTCACATATGTCTCTTATTTTCTCCAAGGCTGGATTTATTTGATCTAAAATACAGTAAAACATTAACTGTGAAATATTACAATTTATAATAAAATTTGATCCTTCAGTAAAGTCTTTAGTGTTACGTCAATTAAATTTAATGCATCTTTGCTGAATAAAAGTTTTAATTTCAGTAAAACAGTTATTAAAAGATCCCCAAACGTTTGAGCAGTAATGTATAAATATGGAATTATACTTGTTTGCTCTTTTTGAGTAAATTGTGGGAGATTGTTGTAAATTCATTTTAATAAAATAAAAAACTAAAACAATTATATTAATTTCTACAATTAATTATTGTTTGGAGGGAGACTTAAAGGCAATTGATGTGTTTAAGTTTAAGCTAAGACATCAGAGATATTGCTTCAAAGAACATGGGATTTGTACTTTGACAGCTTAAAAAAGTCAAACAACTGTAAAATGTGATTTCATGTCACAGGGCCCATAGCAGAAAGTTCAGTCAGTGGAACATATTTGGAAATTTCCCCTGCACAGCTGTAGCTGAAACAGAGAGGATTTTCACACAGTTTGGTGATGTGATTCATCACAAAGCATTCTGACATGAGTGTGTAACAGTGGATGGCGTAATTGCCTCTTCAAAAGAACTACAGTACATCCAGAAAGGCAGATCCATAAGTGATTGTATCTAGATGGGTTCTCATATCATTCTTACTTGGATAAATTATGTAGGGTGTTCTTTGAATGACCCAGCAATACAGGTGTATCTCAATAAATTAGAATGTCCTGGAAAAGTTCATTTATTTCAGTAATTCAACTCAAATTGTGAAACTTGTGTATTAAATAAATTCAATGAAGTAGTTTAAGTCTTTGGTTCTTTTAACTGTGATGATTTGGCTCACATTTAACAAAAACCCACCAATTCACTATCTCAACAAATTAGAATACTTCATGTTTTCCATACTTTAAGAGAATTGTAGGCCTTCTGGAAAGTACGTTCATTTCCTGTACGTATATGTACTTAACACTTGGTAGGGGCTCCTTTTGCTTTATTTACTGCCTCAATTTGGCATGGCATGGAGGTGATCAGTCTGTGGCACTGCTGAGGTGGTATGGAAGTCCAGGTTTTCAGGTCCTGGACCAACACCAGCAGATGACATTGCACCCCAAATCATCACAGACTGTGGAAACTTAACACTGGACTTCAAGCAACTTGGGCTATGAGCTTCTCCACCCCTCCTCCAGGGTCTAGGACATTGGTTTCCAACTGAAATACTAAACTTGCTCTCATCTGAAAAGAGGACTTTGGACCACTGGGCAACAGTCCATTTCTTCTTCTCCTTAGCCCAGGTAAGACGCCTCTGAAGTTGTCTGTGGTTCAGGAGTGGCTTAACAAGAGGAATACAACAACTGTAGCCAAATTACTTGACATGTCTGTGTGTGGTGGCTCTTGATGCCTTGACCCCAGCCTCAGTCCATTCCTTGTAAAGTTCACCCAAATTCTTGAATCGATTTTGCTTGACAACCCTCTCAAGGCTGCGGTTCTCTCGGTTGGTTGTGCATCCATACTTTTTCCTTCTGCTCAACTTTCTGTTAACATGCTTAGATACAGCACTCTGTGAACAGCCAGCTTCTTTGGCAAGAATGTTTGTGGCTTACCCTACTTGTGAAGGGATTGTCTTCTGGACAACTGTCAGATCAGCAGTCTTCCCCATGATTGTGTAACCTAGTGAACCAAATTGAGAGACCATTTTGAAGGCTCAGGGAACCTTTGCAGACGTTTTGAGTTGATTAGCTTATTGGCATGTCACCGTATTCTAATTTGTTGAGAATTGGTGGGTTTTTGTTAAATGTGAGCCAAATCATCACCTTTAATCATCATTAAAAGAAC
Organism: Garra rufa; assembly: GCF_049309525.1. Taxonomy (NCBI): domain Eukaryota; kingdom Metazoa; phylum Chordata; class Actinopteri; order Cypriniformes; family Cyprinidae; genus Garra; species Garra rufa. The sequence goes on from NC_133372.1 coordinate 10,798,368, forward strand.
CAAAGACTTAAACTACTTCAGTCTCTGTGCACTGAATTTATTTAATACTCAAGTTTCACAATTTGAGTTGTATTACTGAAATGAATTAACTTTTCTACAACATTCTCATTTATTGAGATGCACCTGTATATTTCTCTGCTTCATTAATAGGTAAACCAAAATCTACGTTGTCATCTGCCCTTCGTGCAACCTGAAGCACGCACCCATGGATCCCCAAGAAGATCTCGTAGACAGGGACATCACTTTGACTGTACTGCTCCCTGGAGGACAGGAGACCACAGCAACAGTGCATGGCAGGTGAGCACGAGGAAAAAATAAAGGTGAAATTGCACACTTTCATCAACTCTTCTGGTCATATTTTAATTTATGTGTGTGCACTTGCAGTAAACCAGTTATGGATGTTCTGGTTACACTGTGTGCTCAACACCATCTCGTTCCATCTGATCATGCCATTAAGCTTATTTCCACAAATCAAAACCACATCAATTTCAAACCCAACTCCATGATTGGCTCTCTTGAGTTTGAAAGAGCTGTCCTGCAAACTAAAGGAAGCGATAACAAGAAGAAACCTCATGTTCCTGTGGTAAGTCTGATTGAAAGCTTAATTATGCCCATATCTCATAATTTATCTCATAATCTTAAAATTACATGTTTACTGGGTTTTGTCAGATATCAAGTAGTTAATCTAGGATTTAGACCATTTTGGTGCTGAATTGTCTTGCTTTCATAGTAGGTCACCCAAATGTCATTAAAACTTTGAACTCTCTAAAAATTGATTTTCCCAGGCAACGGTTCGTCTTCTGATTAACTACAAGAAGTCCCATAAGGCAGTAGTACGGGTCAATCCTGCAGTGCCACTGGCTGAGCTGATGCCCATGGTGTGTGAGAAGTGTGAGTTCGACCCTGATGCCACCATCTTACTGAGGACATATCAATCAGAGGAACCTCTGGATCTCACCAAAACACTCAATGAGCATGGAATCAGAGAGCTGTATGCCAAAGACATTAAAGGTTAGTAAATTAAACATAAAAAAACATGGCAGTGTAAAAGCACAGTAGTAAGATTGTGGCACTGTTGCATACTACAGTGCTACAGTATGTGCAGTACATACTGTTTGTATTTAGTAGACATTATGGGTTCCATTCAGTAATAATTGCATGAACTGTTAAATGATAAATTTACACTTAAATTGCAAATTTTCATGTGCGTAGGCACGTGAATTTGTTTTAACCTCATTATTATGTTAATGATTTTGGAGCATCACAAATGAGTGACCACGATTTCTCATTTGCATAAAACAAATTTAAACCATCTCCATATTGCTTACCACACAACCATTCAACCATGCTTGTATATGTACATATAAGTAAGATTTTTTTTTTATGTTTTTTTGAAGAAGTGTCTTATGCTCATAAAGGCTGCATTTAGTTGATCAAAAATACAGAAAAATATAGTATTGTGAAATATTACAATGTAAAAAAATATTTTTCTATTTTAATATATATTAAAATCTAATTCATTCCTGTAATCAAAGCTGAATTTTCAGTCTTCAGTGTCACCTAATCCTTCAGAAGTCATTTTAATAATGCTGATTTATTTATTGTTGATGACAGTTGTACTGCTTAATTTTTTTTTTTGGAACCTGGATACTTTATTTCAGGATTCTTGGATTAATAAAGTTCAAAAGAACAACATTTTTATTCTTTGTTTTTCTTTCTTTTTTTAAAGAAATGTATTCTTTTATTCAGCAAGGATTTTTATTCAAAAATGATGGCAAAAACTTATATTGTAAAAAAAAAAAGATTTATATTTTTAATAAATGCTGTTCTTTTTAACTTTTTTATTCATCCAAGAATCCTGAAAAACCAACATAGATAATGTAATAATAAATCAGCATATTAGAAGGATTTCTGAAGGATCGTGTGACACTGAAGACTGGAGTAATGTCTGATGAAAATTCAGCTTTGCATCACAGGGAATATATTATATATTATAGTATATTAAAATAAAAACCATCATTTTATATTGTAATAAAATTTCGCACTATTACTGTTTTTTTCTGCATTTCTTTTAATCAAATAAATGCAGCCTTAATGAGCATAAGAGACTTTTTAAAGTCCCCCTGAAATCAAAATTAAAGTTTTTTGGCTTTTAGTATGAATATATAAGCCTTAAGATTATCTATAAGCTAGTGTGCTTCAAAACAACGACAAAATTCGCTTTTACAAGCGTTCAAAACTTACAGTCTCGTCACTTCCGCCAATATGAATCAAGGATTTTGATGATATCACCGTGCACTTCAGCTTCTCATCAAACGTTCTGACCAATCAAATGCTCTCTAGAGTCCGTAGTGTCCCGTCCCTTCCACAGAGACGCAATAACCCGGAGCAGATCATATGCGCTCATGTGCAGTCGGCATGAATTAAACTACACAGACTCAGCATGATTATGATCACTATTTTGTTCTAGCAAGAGTTTCATATTGAATCTGTGGGGTAACTTATTAGTCTGTGGCTGTCATAAGTTTAAATGCGGCTTTACCGAGCTTAACGGCTCTGGCCCGAGCAGATATTAATGGAATGCTATTGGCTATTCAAAATTAGTGGGCGGGGCTGGGCGATATGTTTTTGTTTCAGTTAAAAGTACGTCACCACATAGAATAACGCTGCGTGTTTCAAGGCACTTCAGTGGACCTTTAAGAAAAAACATCACAAGTCATACTGATCCAAAACTTTTGAACAGCAGTGTAATATATATATAATGTGTTCATTTTAATTGTAATTAATTATACAACATTTAGTGATGAATCTACATTTATGAAAAATTTTATATGTAGAAGTAACACACAAATTCATTTTTGAACAAGGCATCTGTTTGCATTTACATATTTGAATAATAGTAGTTAAGTATTTTTTTTTCTTTTTAAAGTGGTAACAAACAATCCTGTTGATCCTGTATCAACCTATAAAGGTACCAAACTCCAAACAACCACATTTTGTATCACAAAAAAGTAATTATCTTTATATAATAGCGCTGCAACAGCGCAGCTTCTGCACTTCTAAGATTTTTCCAAAAAAGTTTGAAGTAAGAGGCTCTTTTGTGCTTGTCCAGGTGGTGACGAAGAACAGAAATCCCCAGTTAAAGAAAAGAACCACAGAGAGAAAGGAAACAAAGGTTTCTTTGGTTTATTCAAGAAGAACAAGAAAGCACCCGAGCAGGTTTGTACACCTGTCAGCCTGTCTGGTTTTGCAATCTGTGCAACCTGCTGGTTGTCATATTTAGGAAATGATGGGGGGAAATATCATAACTGAACTGTAACATTGTAAAACACTTGTGCCGGTCCACCCATCTGCCTCTGCATCTGTTTATCTTTCGCCTTCCCTTTGCATCTGTTTATCTTGCCTCATGTTCAAGGACATTAATTCAGTTTGCATATTGAAAAATATTTCCTTTCAACATATTCAGCATATTCAATGTTTGTGGGGGTTTTTTTTCAGGCTGCGATTGGTAGTGCCCCAACCTCTCCTGAACGGAATGGCCAATGTGCGGACAGGATGACTGGTGTTAATGGCCACTCGACTTTACCCGAGGTCCCTGCCGACATGGCAAAGAAGAGACGCGCTCCACGGCCTCCTTTGACGGCGTCCCAGAGTGTAGCCTGTGGGCTTCACACCAGAGACATTTCCGACCTATCAGAGACTGACTCTGCTGGAAAACAGGTGGGAATGCTGTGGGCATCTACTAGTCCAAAAAAAACTGTAGCATTGGCCATCTGATACTCATATTAGTATGCATAAGTGTTATTTTAGTATTTATATTCCGTTATAGTATTCACTGATATTTTAAATGGGCTGCCCTCTAATAGTCAACTAATTGTTAGTCGACGAGAAGAGGCTTGGTCATGTCTTGCCTTACAGACATGAAAATTACATCTACAGAGAGCGAGATGTCTATTTTCAAATGAACCAATTTAAATGGAAAACAAATATTCTCAGACTATGTAATTTGTTTGAAACATGCATACAGGCATGACAAGTCAGCGTTCCCAACTTCTTCTCTTAAGCCAAAAAACAAAAACAAAGAAAGCACTAGTTTATCAATAAAGTATTAAAATGTTAATGCAGCATACTGTTTTTTTTCCCTGACCCATTCATAATTATTACTTCTGCCAGTGTACTGTCGCAAGCTTTATGCTGAGGCTCCTTTTTATGATTTAAAAGGTTAATTAATAAACATGCGATTAGTTGACTAATGCTTAAAATAAAGACTACTAGTCGACCAGAAAAATCTTTAGTTGAGGGCAGCCCTAATTTTAAATTAGCCTTTGTTTTTATATTTTAAGTTTTCATTTTAATTAGGGATGCACCGAAAAAAAAAATTCTTGGCCGAAACCGAAAAAGAGGAAACCAAGGCCGAAAACCGAAACACCAAAAGAATTATGGCAATTATTAGTTCCATTGCATTTATGGCTATGACTGTGTACCAATCTTACTAAAATCAAGGCATTGCAATTGCATAAAGTAATATTAAAGTTTCAAAGAATAAATCAATTATATTAATTTTAACAATTATTATCAATCAATTATTATATTACTTAAATAACGTATACATATATTTTACTGCCTTTGTTTAAATTGTTTAATTGTTTACATTTTTATTGTGGATCCATCAGTTCACATTTACAACTCTACGCGTTTCTCTTCCAGTAGGGGGCGCTTTCAGAATGCTAGTACACAAAGCAGCGCAGCAAATGACTTTGAAACGTGCAGCGCTCATATTTATTTAATGGATAGCCTTTTGAAGTTTCATCGCAATTCTTGTCTTTCAGTCCCCACATTTAAGACCACCTGAAATCATAATTAAGACTTTCTTAACCCCTAATAACACTGCAGTCATCAATGAAAATTAAGAGCTTTATTTCAAGAACCGACTTTCAAAAACAAACCTTACACAAAATACGTTTCTTTTTATGTTTTTTCTCACCATGTTCAGGGCACAAGAAAAATATTGGGGGACTAAATTAATATCAGCATATGAAGTATAATTGTCTCTCATTGTCTCTGAGAGAAAGCACGTCAGATGCTGAAAGCACTGTCAGTTTTTACTTTCACTTTAACATATTGTGCAGTTTGCACGTTGCTTGTGTGATATCCATTGGCTCAATGTCAGATGTGTTGCTTTAGACAAGCACGTGCAGGCCGCGGTTTCTGTTTGCGTCAACATACTGTTTCGGTCGTGTTGTTTCGGTGATAAAAATCTTTTGGCCGAAAACCGAGAATGCACTTTTGGGCCGAATATTCTGTGCATCCCTAATTTTAATTCATTTTAAACACTTTTTTTATATTCCTATTTAGCTTTAATTTATTATTATTTCAGTAATTTTAGTATTGCAGCAGGTTTATCTAATATTTAATTTAAATGTAAATCATTTTGAATTGAAATTTTAGGTAACAATAACAACACCGGCATGCATGAATGTGCAGTTCTATTCAGCAGAATCCAGTTTTATAGTTAAACAGTAGTATAATTATTAAACTAATATAGTATATGTGTATTGTTCTGTGACATGTTTTGAATGGCATGCTATATTTGCGATATAGTTCATAATATTCCGATTTGTTTTTATTGTTGAAATAGTATATAGAACTACTTTATTTGCCAAAAAACATAGTATAGAACTAAAACAAAATTAATTACTGTATCCCACAGTGTAGTACAATCAGTTTGGCCCTCAATGTCCACTGTGACAAATAAGTTCGTAATAACAGCTGCAATTTTTAACATCTTATGTTTTGGTCATTATTTGATTGTCAAATGTTAAGACAAAATGTAATTTTCTTAAAGGAGAAGTTCACATCCAGAACAAAAATTTACAGATGATTTACTCACCCCCTTGTCATCCAAGATGTTCACATCTTTCTTTCTTCAGTTGTAAAGAAATTGTTTTTTGAGGAAAACATTTCAGGTATATTCTCCATATAGTGGACTTCTATGGTGCCCCTGAGTTTGAACTTCTAAAACGCAGTTTCAAAGGGCTCTAAATGATCCCAGCTGAGGAAGAAGGGTCAATTTATATACATTGAACCTCATACATTTAACCTCAAATGCTCTTGTCTAGCTATATGTAAACTCTGTATATTCCGGTTAAAGACAGTTAGGGTAGGGTCGAAAAACGAATTTTCTCCTCCAACTTCAAAATCGCCCTACATCACTGCATAAGTACCGACCCAGCGTTAAGTGAACGTGCAAATAAGTTCAAATGCCCTTTACAAAAACTGGTAAAACAGCAATGTAGGATGATTTTGAAGTTGGAGAAGAAAATGAAATGGGAGTTTTTCAGCTTACCCTAACTGTCACAAACCGAGCACTTTTTTCCCCCCAACTGATCATTTCACTAGAAAAGACCCTTCTTCCTCAGCTGGGATCATTTAGAGCCCTTTAAAGCTGCATTTTGTAAGTTCAAACTCTTAGGCACCATTGAAGTCCACTTTATGGAGAGAAATCCTGAAATGTTTTCTTTAAAAAACTATTTCTTTATGACTGAAGAAAGAAAGACATGAACATGGATGACAAGGGGTGAGTAAATTCTTGTTCTGGAAGTGAACTTGCTTGTTCTTGAATTTGCTGAATTTAATAAGCAGTGTAATGAATGGCAAAAATTGCATAATGCATGAGGTTTCACTAAGTTTTTAATGGGCAATACGCAGTATGTTAGTATCTTTTTCCAAACATAGTCTCTTTGTGCTTTGCTCAGGGTCAGCTCAGTCGTATCTCTTCCACCGAGTCCTCACTAAAAAGAACTAAACGTAGAGCTCCGCCCCCACCTTTAGATGGCCTCACCACATCCAATTCAGATAACAAAGGTACACATTCATTTTTGTTTAGTTTTTTTAGCGTACTGTGTTGTTGAATTTGTGAGTACTTGTGTGCATGCTACTTCTGCCAAGTATATGCAATTTCAGCATAGAAACTAGCTTGAACAAATGTGAGAGAATACTGTCTTTGTTTCCCAACTATGTTGGATTAATTATTTGCTCTTGTTTTACACTGTACTGCCAGGAGGAGGCGCCTAATAGGCAGCGCAGTCTCCTTTCCTCCTCCTCTCCTCCATGCATGCTTCTCTGTACCTGCTATCATCGGTGATGGGCTGTTTGTCCTGTGTCTCTACATAGCCTTCATGTCTTATGTACATTGCACTGAACTCTGTCTTGTTGTGTTGTTTAATTGGCTTCCATGTTTAATGTCTCTCTCTCTTGCTTTAAACCATAATGTGATGTCTTTTTCACCTTGTTAGTTAGTGTAAACACAATGTAGTATTCTAAAGGATAAAGCAATACACACTCAGGTCAATAACAGTCAGAATCAATTTAAGCCTTAGGCAAATGGGTTTCAGTGTAGTGTCTTTAAGTGTTTTCAGTGTTTGTCAGGCAAATCTGTAGTACTTTATCACAATAATTGTGCCTTAATTTTGAGCCACAGCTCCCAGGATGGTTCTGATCAGTCTTTGATATTTTTGTCTACGTAATTGCGGTTCAGCTTTATTAAATGTCAATGTCTTTTTTTTTAACAAGTCGGGTCAGAAGGGATGCTTTTAAGAATTCATCTTAAATTATTAAAACTTCAAATAAATCTACATTTTTAATCAAAGCTGTTTAATTTTGATGTTTTGCATTTTATTAGAATCATTTTAATGTCATATTTGTCATTAATGTTCTGTGTGCTTGTCTTTTGTGCTAGTTGTTTTTGCCAAATTAACTTCTGAAATAAGATTGACTAATATTGATTTATATTTGAATAAATTAAATAAAAATGCATACTGTACATTGTGCTGTTTGTTTTGCTAAAGTGTTATATATTAGTGAGAGATGGTTTTACAGATAAACACAAGACACTCATAAAAACATAAAAATAGTGTCTTTGTCATAACGCTTTGTTTCGCTCCATTAGAGAAAGCTCAGAAAGATGACAAGTGTTCAGACAAATACAGAGCTCGCGTTGCTGACCAGTGCCCTGCAATCACTAAAGTTATGAGCGAACTTGCAGAATCTCTGCAGGCACGGCAACAGAGAAAATTATCTTCAGCAAAGTATGTAATTTCTTGATTTGCACTTCGTTTAGAACTATAGAAATGTACCTTTTTAATATCTGCTTTTCCTCTGTAGTTCTTCTATATCCCAGAATCAGCTAGAAGAAGATTCTTCAGATTTGTTTTCTGAGCATCACACCCCTGAGGCTGAGCCTAAGGCACTTACTGACTGTCAGCTGCTGAGAAACCCCTCTGAGAGAGAAGGTTTGACCACCTTCACTGTGGTTCCCCTGAGACGTCAACAGAGCAGGCAGTATTTTGAGGTGCCACTAACCGTACAGACACCTGATGTTGCTGAAGTCGAACAAGAGCTGTGCCCTGGAGACCAAGATGCCCTTGAGATGCCCACCACAGAGCTTTTGGAAGCAGTTCCAACTGAACCTTTAAGAAATGGGAGCGAGGGTTCAGATACAAGTGAGCACTTATCAGAGGTTCTAAATCTACAGCAGGTGGAGCAAGAGAGTCAAGCTTGGACAGATGAAGAGAGTGAGAATTCAGAAGGTAAAGATGAAGAGGACCAATGTATTCAAACAAAAAACATGGAGCTAGGGAGTTTGGAATCAATCCAAAGTGGCGTCCATAATCCAGAACATTCAAGCAGTACGATGAATAATCAGGAACTAAAAAACAGTTGGGCGAATTCTTTAAAACCAGCTAATGAACTTGCTGACAGGTCAACGGTCAGTCGAAATGCATGTCTTGTGGAGCAAGAGGAGATGGAAGAACATGCTTTGGTGGAAACTGGAGAGGAAAAGGATTGGGTAGAAGCATATAAAGAGAGGAGAAGGAAGTTTCTGGGTGGTGATAATGGTTTGAAAAAGTTGGATGTTTGGGGAAAGATTCAAAGAGAATTTACAAACACGCGAGAAGAGAAAACCATGCGAGAAATGGACTTCCCATCACCTCCACCACCCGTCTGCTGGGATGAGAATAATGGTAAAAATGAGGAACTACAAACCTGTGATGAAGACCTTGACCAATGGGCAAACTCTGACGCAAACCCCAAATATGCATCTTATCCGCACTACTCCAAACCAGAAGCGCACTCTACCCAAACTAACGCTGATCTGAACACCTCTAGTACTGAAAATCATTGCAGCTCTAATTCAGAACCTCAAAAAAACTCTATTTTATCTAAATCACATTCAAGCTTTGACCCATGCCCTCCTGCAACAGTGTCTCTTTTCGCCTTGGCTGTCTTCCAAAAGGCTAAGCGCTCCAAAACAGGGCTGGATCCCAACTGCTCCAGGAGACGGGAGATGCCCATGCACACACACAGTGAGTAAACTGATTAAAGACTTAATAGAAGGTTATTAATATTAATGAGAGGGTCAACATTTTTGTTTGTTGTCAATAATTACAGAGTAATTGCCAAATTACATTTGATGTCCTTGCATTTGCATTATCAACTAACTTGCTGACACCCACGTTAAATTAAGAGATGTTAGGCTGACACATACACTAATATTCAAAAGTATGTATATTTTTTATTCAGCAAGGATGCATTAAAATGCTCAAAACTGATAGTAAATTTATAGTGTTGAAAAAGATTTCAATAATATCAAATACATGCTAAACGTTCAATTAATCAAAGAATCCTACAAAAAATAATAATCACGGTTTCCACAAAATATTTAACATGAATCATGTGACACTGAAGACTGGAGTAATGATGCTGAAAATTCAGCTTTGCCATCACAGGAATAAATTACATTTTAAAATAAACTAGAAAAGATTTTTTTACTTGTAATAATACAGTATTTTTAAATAATTATGTTTTTACTATATTTTTTTTTTATCAAATGAATGCAGGCAGTGAGCATTTGGAACAGTAGTGTAGTTTATTTTTAGTCACCTGCCAGGAATCAAAAGGATGTATAGAGCTCTTTCAAATGTATTTGTTAGTTCATTGTCACAAGAGCAAGGTGTGTCTGGGTCAGAGGTGAGTTATGTACAGTTGAAGTCAAAAGTTTACATACCTTGCAGAATCTGCCAAATGTTCATTATTTTACCGAAATTAGTGGTATCAAACAAAATGCATGTTATGTTTTATTTAGTACTGACCTGAATAAGATATTTTCCATAAAAGAAGTTTACATATAGTCCACGAGAAAATAAGTTTAATTTTTAAAAATGCCTGTGTTTAAAAGTTTACATACACTTGATTCTTAATACTGTGTTGTTACCTGAATGACCCATGGCTTAAACTTCCCACTGTTCTTCAGAAAAATCCTTCAGGTCCCACAGATTCTGTGTTTTTTCAGCATTTTTGTGTATTTTAACCCTTTCCAGCATAGACTGTATGATCTTTTCACACTGATGACAGCTAAGGAACTCTACAACTATTACAAAAGGTTCAAACGCTCACTGATGCTCCAGAAGGAAACACAATGCATTAAGAGCATCGAGATGCATTGAATTTGAAGATCAGGGTAAATTGAACTTATTTTGTCTACTGGGAAACATGCAAGTATCTTCTGTAGCTTCTGAAGGGCAGTATTAAATGAAAAAAAAAATGATATTTAGAAAAAATAAAAAAAAGTTCACATCTTCATTCTGTTCAAAAGTTTACACCCCTTTTTTTCTTCTGGAGCATCAGTGAGTGTTTGAACCTTCTGTAATAGTTGCATATGAGTCCCTCA